>NW_027125775.1:0-18030 GCF_037325665.1 Littorina saxatilis
GTGTTACGAGTGTGTTCGGGTTGCGGTTCTTGCTCATGTTTATACTCACTGAGTTACTTCCCTTGGATCTGGATCTGGATCTGGATCTGGATAAACCGCCTGGGTTGGTGGTTTGCGGGTGCGAATGCGTATACGCACGGTTCAGTGTGCTTTCGCGAAAGGGTGTGTCATATGCACGGCTAGAACTAAGATACTTCTTGATTTCAGTAAATAGTTTCATTACATGTCAACTAGTTCGTTTTTAAATGATTTTTTAGAGATCGCCAAGTGGTATTGTGTGAATAACATCATTCGATCGATTGTACGCACGGCGCCGTGCTTCTAGTAGCTCAGTCCATTCCTTCTTTCCGGTGTAGAAACAGACGTGTTTCTGGCGAAAGAATCGGCGTTTTCAACTCGCCATATCTTCATATTCATTCGGACTAGAACAACGAAATATAATTTTTTGTAAAAAAAATCCCGAGCCTTGCGACTCTGGTAGTCATTTTCTTACGCGAAGCGGCCTTCGGTAGGTACGACAGTTTTAGTCCCAAGTATATCTAAAACGCACGTGGACGAGTTTTCAATGGCGTATTTGAAGTCTGTGAATGTTGTGATTACAAATCATTTCGGGGCATCCCTCAGTCTATACGCACAGACAAACAAATTGCATGGAACGAAAGTTGAGAGGCTGGACTGTAAGTTGTTGTTTTGACTTCTACACATATCAAAACAGTGGAGGCGAATTCAGTATTAGAGCTCACAGTCCTGTGTTATAGCTGCCTTGTTTTGTTTAGCGTGTGCTGACAAAACACTAGCCCCTGCTCGTCAAGCGTTAAACGGTTTGTCTTTCGCCGCTAGCCTGCAGGCGAGTTGGCGTTGTTTATCTCTGGTGGCCACTGTTTATAATTCAGAATCTCGGAACCGAGTCTCAGTAAAAACTCTTGGAGAAGTCTGCAAAGCGAAGACCAGAGCTTTTTTGCTATGTATGTGGGGGTTTTGCAGACGACATTTTGAAGCATACGCGTTGCCATGACTGCATCAAAATGTTGTATTAAAAACTTCGATAAAGTATCTCAGTTGCACATTTTAGCAAGGTCAATCATTATGCTAATTTAAAATCGCTTCAAGCACTTATTGATTAAAACCAAAACTGTGAAATATAATCTGCTAACACTTTCTTTTATCTATCTAGAGAGTATTGCCAGGATGGTCACGTGCTTCCGTCTTAAATAAACGGGATTATGTATGCCACAGTATGGATGAACCGAGTTGCATTCACTGAAGTGGCCGTAACACAGGTTAAATAGCAATCTGTTTAACAGAGCTCTGTAAAGCACACAATCTCCCCCCCCCCTCCCCAGCCCCCCAAACAGATTAACAAAATAAAAGAAGATGATTTTAGAAACAGCAGCCGGAGAGAGGCCCGGGGGGGGGGGGGGGGGGGGGGATTAAAGATTGGAATTTAATTATAATTGGATAGATCCGCCGCACTGCCAAGAAAAGTGTACAGTGTTTCACCCACTTTCCCGAAAATATATGCATCTGTGTTAAAATTGTCAAAATGGAGTTCCAACTTATCATCAGTGATCAGACATAATTATGTAGATAGATGATCAATGTAGGCTATATTATATCTCTGTTATCATGCACTACTGACTCAACAACACAAATACTTGCTGAATATAATATCTCTATTTGAAAGCATATCCAAAGGAACCTTTTGTCTCTGTTGATAAATATCGAAGTTCATTGCATTATCTTTACTCTAGACTTGTATTCAGTTTCTCTGTCAGAGCGGCAAAGTATCGTCTGCTACAGACACCGACCCAGCAGTAAGAAAGCATAGGCTCTAGCTGAATACATTTTATTTTTTTCTCATCAAAAGTAGAAAATACATTCATTCGTAAAGAAGAACTAGGGTTTAGATGAAAAGGTTAGTCAGTGTAATATCATATATATACCAATAGATTAAGGAAGATTTTTCAAGAAAGTGCCGATTGTGTTTTTTGTGGTTAGGCCTATCTTTTATCGCGAGTTCCGACAGTAGCGGCTCGGTTACTGCGGACCAGCATAACTGAGTTCACACAGAACTATTCTCAGCTGCACTCAACATGGAAAAAACCCTGTGTTAATTGTTTCAAGACAACCACATTTTGTAACACTACTTTGAAACTTCTGCTTCTTGTCATCATTATAATCATTGCAAGGGCTCCAGGAACTGAGAAATGTTAAACACACTTAAAACCACGTAAATGTTACAGGAAGGCGCCTTTACCGCCTATGCATGGTGCCACAGATTTCAGCAGCTAGCGGCCGCCGTGACCTTGCAAGGCGGAGCATCGAAATTTGCGCGGAATATTCAAAAAGCTTAAACCACACTCACTTTTTTTTCTTGAAAACAGCATAAATATTGTTTTAAGCGTAATAAGTTTAATCTGTATGTATGCTGGAGGTGTAAATGCACTAACATGCATATTTTGTTGCTTGTAAGATGTAGTGTTCACTTACAAAACTTTGACAAGTTTGGTCTTTCGGTTGGCGGTGTAATGTGATTCTTATGTACCGGTTCGACATGTAGGAAACAGCAGTATTTAACTGATTTCTTCCGCATTGAATGTTTCTTTGTGCAATCAGTATAGAAGATTGCAGAGAGTGTATTCTGATGATTTAAAATGTGTGTATTATTATTAAGCAGCCCTGATAGTACTGACTATGTCTCTTTCTACTAAACTGACTCAGTGTGTGACTTCTTAACTGTGCACATTTTCAGCCAGAAATTCATTTCTCTTCCTTGTCTTGCTTGCAAATTTGTTCTTTCCTGGCCCAGCGATAAGATAAACACTCCTGCCAAGGGTTGTGTTCTGCGATGTGTTAGAGCTCGGAAAGGCAGCAGAGGGCTTGTCATCAGCTTTCCCTAAATGGATTGCTTGAGGGCTAATAAGGAAGGGATACTGCTATATCAGTGGTGGTTGTTGACATCTTGTATATATACAGCTTGCTGAATCCTAATGCATGGGCCAAAGAAGGAAACTCGGCTCCACTGATTTGATATGAATCTCGCAGGTCTTTTATGCAAAACAGACTCAAAATTGCATTGTTCACGCAAGTGTAGATGACGAGACTATCGAAGGAATGGAATACACTTGCCTACAGATATAATAGACAGACACTGTCTATTTATATCTATGACTTACCCTAGCCCATATGTTAGAATAAAGAACATACTTTGCTCTTTTGAATGATGTATGATTTGGCACTGTACACAGGATTTTAGACCTGCCCCCGAAGTGATTTTTCCATAAACCCGTCAAAAAGCTCACTCTGTTTTGGCCGTAAAAAGCGCCCAAATGAAGTCAATTTCTAACCTGTGTCGTGTGTTCGAAGGAGTACATCTCAGCGATGCCATTGCCTTGCAACCTCAAAGAAATATATTTTAATAACCCGCTAAATGAACGTTTTTTTAGTGTGAAATAGTCTAAAAGCCGGAGATTTGCTTCGTTTCTTTGCTGCGACACAAAACCAAAACCAACTATAGATCTGCGGTGACATTATGAGTTCGTTTTCGACATTGCAGTGAAGTTGCGTGGATCTTCGACGATTCCCGTTCGGTTTAATGTGGATAGAGCTTTGATTGAATGTAACTGCTTTGAAAAGTTACAACATGAGTCCTTGGGATCGATGTTTTTCGGTAAACTTCTTCGTATCCTTGACTTTACTTTTGACTTGAACAGATCCAGATCGGCTGGGGCTGTTGATCGCACACAGATCTATATGAAGTTGACTCGACACGGCGAACCGCCGAATCCGTGCCCTCTCGTCGGTCCTACCCCCAAATCCCTTACCAGCCTCAGACCCCACCTCACCATTCTAACCTCACTGGCGTACTATGTGTGATTATCCCTTCCTCATGAAAGAGAAAGTGGAGAAAGGGGAAAAATGAAGATGTTTTCTTACTACACAAGTCAGGGATTGTTGACATGTACATTGTCAAGAGGTCAAAACAAATTTTAAAAGCTGTTGGACACTGCACTAGTGTTGCTCTAATCAAGGCAAGTCTGGAACAATAGGTTCACCCCACCAAAAAGTCAACATGGAATTAGTTATGATTTTTTTTGCCTTTTTGCTTGGGTACGGCCAAGTCAAAAAGGTGAATAGTCATAACAAGTTCAGTTTGGGGTCTTTTTCAAATCTGTTTGCTGCATCTTTTCTGTGACCATTCTGGCTATGCACTGACAAAAAAGTGAAGAAGGGGGAAAATGAAGATTTTGGGTGTTGGTTTTTTTGGGACAAATTTTGAAGAAGGGAAAAAGGAAGATTTTGGGTGTTGTTTTTTTCTAAGTCCAAAAAAGATTAGAAATATTCATAACAAATTCAGTTTTGGGTCTTTTTCAAATCTGTTTGATGCATCTTTTCTGTGACCATTGTGGCTATGCACTGACACACAAATAAGTGGAGAAAAGGGAGAAATGAAGATTTTTTCTCACTGCACAACAGTCAGGGATTAGGGTTACATGTTTACATGTACATTGTCAAGAGGTCAAAACAAATTTTAAAAGCTGTTGAACACTGCACTAGTGTTGCTCTAATCAAGGCGAGTCTGGAACAATAGGTCCACCCCACCAAAAAGTGAACATGGAATTAGTTATGATTTTTTTTAGTCTTTTGGCTTGGGTACGGCCAAGTGAACAAGGTAGGAAAGGTTAGAAATAGTCATAACAAGTTCACTTTTGGGTCTTTTTCAAATCTGTTTGCTGCATCTTTTCTGTGACCATTGTGGCTATGCACTGACACTCAAAAAGGTGGAGAAAGGGGAAAAATTTGTTTGTTTGTTTGTTTATTTGTTGCTTAACGTCCAGCCGACTACGCAGAGCCATATCAGGACGAGGAAGGGGGGGATGAAGGGGGCCACTTGTCAAGCGATTCCTGTTTACAAATGCACTAACCCATTACTTGTGTCCCAGCAGGCTTTAGTAAAACTAAATTAATACCTACTGGAAGATTACCAGTTTCCAGTATGTTAAAATAGGCTTAACCTATCTACTGCTGGACTTACATCAGAACACTAACAGATTAAACTATACATGAATCGCGAGACAAGCGGCAAGAGAAGAGATTTTTGGAAAAAATACAGGTGAATGAGCAAGAAGGCAGAAAAAAGAAAAGAATTCATGAAGAAAAAGAGAGCATGACAGGAAAGAGGAACCAAAAATCTACCTAACAGCAAACTAGAAAGCTCCTGCGGTTCCAAAAACAGGAGGGGCCTTTAATTTCATAACCGCAGTGCCCCACTGCGGGAAGGGGAAAAATGAAGATTTTTTTCTTACTATACAACAGTCAGGGATAGTCAGGGATTGTTGACATGTACATTGTCAAGAGGTCAAAACAAATTTTTAAAGCTGTTGGACACTGCACTAGTGTTGCTCTAATCAAGGCGAGTCTGGAACAATAGGTCCACCCCACCAAAAAGTCAACATGGAATTAGTTATGATTTTTTTTGCCTTTTTGCTTGGGTACGGCCAAGTCAAAAAGGTGAGAGGGGTTACAAATAGTCATAACAAGTTCAGTTTGGGGTCTTTTTCAAATCTGGTTGATGCATCTTGTCTGTGACCATTGTGGCTATGCACTCAAAGTCAAAAAAGTGCAGAAAGGTGACAAATGAAGATTTTTCCTTCTTTCAAGACAATGTGTGATTTGGCACATTTTGCCTCAGTCTTTATCAAGAGCCTGTCTAACCCACTTTGAAGCTGTTGGAGACTGCAGTAGTGTTCCTTACATCAAGGCGAGTGCACAATGGTGCATTTCGACCCCCCCCCCCCTAATGTTCACTTTAATATCAATCAATCAATAGATATTCAGTCACAGTTTAACTAACTCATTCACCCTCATCACTCACTCATCCATCCATCACAACAACACTGTTTGATGCACAAACTGACTGCCTTCCGCCCTGGGAAGCCGCTTCGCTTCGCAATAACAACAACAACACTGAAAACTCGCCGGGAAATACCCCCACCACACGTGTCACACGTGTGCTTGTTTCTTCCGACTAATATCAATTTTGGAGAAAAAAAAGGACAAAACTGGATGAAAAATTCTACGGCCCCAGCAATCTCATTACTCTGAACGGGGAACCGGAAGTGGCTGGTCCTCAGGTTTCGAAGTTGACCGATATTCCCACTAAAGTGACCTAGATCCGGCCAGCCATCCATTAGAATGCCGCGAATTGTTGTTACAGCCCCTGACTTTTTTATGTACGGAATCCGGTAGTCTTTTTGTTGTTGTTAAATAATTATATTGCCAAACGTTATGACATTTTGGGATAATTGAAAAAGTTTCAATACACATTGGCTGAGCACCTGTGTGCTCAAAGGAAATGTCGCTTGTTTTTATTAAAACTAATTTTCAATGGTCATTCGTGCAAACCGTCACACAAACATGCGTGCCTCTGTGCCTCTGTGAGTAGGCTATGCGTGTGGCTGCTTTCATAGTTAGGGTGCAAGCGTTTTAATCATTTACCCCACACCAAAAGCCCCCCCCCCCCACACACACACACACACCCCGATACCTGTCAAATTCCCTCAGAATGCATGAACAATTCCGTTACCTCAGATCATCACCAGGAAAAATTCCTCCGCATCCAAAATATCAGGACTTTAGATATCAGATACCGACTTTATGTAATGCGCTTCAAAATCATATTCGCAAAGAGAGAGAGAGAGAGAGAGAGAGAGAGAGAGAGAGAGATGGACACGAAGAAGGGAAGCTACAATCGCCCCAGGCCATATATACTATTTGTTTCCTGAGCCTGGACCATTGAGACGGTTACCTCATAGATCTGTTCATTCTTCAGTTTGTCGGTGTCAAAAGTCCACACAACCGTTCTTTGTCCCGTTCCCGTACCAACCAAGGGCTGCTGCCACAACAATGGAACGCTGCGCAAACGGCCGTTCATGAGAGTGACTGCTGTAACAGCAAAACTTGTGTGAAACATAAGTAATCAATTTATCCACTTGACTATATTCACAACAGGGACCTATCACTCTGCTTTGCATGTTTTTATGCCTACGGATTTTCAAATACTCTGCAACACATGTAACCCAAATTCAACATGTGCCCGTACAATACCGCTGCTTTTATGAAAACATTGCTTCGGCCATGTTGATTTTAGCGACAAGGTGGCCGCGTTTGAGTTTGAGCGAATTAATGTCCTCCTTGGTGGCGTGAAGGAGGGCTAGTTTGCTGTCAAAGCCCTCTTTAGAAAGTTCCTCCGCCACCGTGCTGGGGAGCTGCGCAGACCATTTGTCGAACCGAAAAGGATCTCCGTTGGATTCCATTCTAAGAGCTTGTGAAGAGCGCTGCTGCGACGCGGGCGCAGGTAAAAAGCCAAGTGAGCGGCCCAAAGGTCAGTCAAACATGCCTGACATCAGCTCACAATTTAAGACACAAATGCACCATAAAAGCATGCAGACCGAGGGGTTGTGACTGGTGGTACCCACCAGCCACAGGCACAGTAAAAAGAGAGTTTAAATTATATTTATACTAAATAACACTTTAATCAACCAATTTTCTTGTTGGAATTGTAAATCGCTTTGAGCTGTAAATCATGACTTGCGTAATAGAAAAGTGTTTTCTTTTCTATTTTTCATTGTTAGGTGGATTTCAGCGTTTTAGTACAAGCAGTGGCGAGCCGGCAAAGACTCACTCAATTTGTGTGTGCGCTTGAAAGCGCGCGCGTGTTTGTGTGTGTCAATGTGTGTGTATGTGTGTGTGTGTGTGTGTGTGAGAGTAAGTGTGTGTGTGTGTGTGATCAAAAGTTGACGAGGGAGGGGGGTGGTTGGTGGGTGGGATTGCGCCGGGGCACTAAGGACACTAATTGTTTGTTGTGCGATTCAGGCAAAACTACGGGACAGATGTTTATGTAACCTTGCAAACAAGTGTTCTGACCCCCACCCCTTCACCCGCATTCAAACACTTGGGTCAGTGCTCTTCCAACTGACCTCCTAGGCTCACAAATGATTTGTATCTTCACCTTTTTTCAGCCAAGATATGGGGTGGGGCGGGAAACATTTTTTAGTAAGAAAAAAGGAAACGCTTTAAAAAAAAATTGTTAAAGGTATTGTGAACAGTGAACTTATCTGTATTCAAATGTGGTTTAATTTGTGATGACATTTTGTGTTATAACGTTTTTACCACTAAATTAAAACAGTCTGGTTTTCTTCGCGTTTTCGATGTACACTCTTGATATATAAATACTGACACTCCTCTTACAAACTGTTTGATCCACCCTGGTGTGTGTGTGTGTATGTGTGTGTGTGTGTGTGCGTGTGTGTGTGTGTGTGTGTGTGTGTGTGTTTGTGATTAGTGGGGTGGGCGGGTGGTGGAGGGGGGTGGTATTGGATCGGGGGGGGGGGGGGAGGGGTTGGCAGGGGGTATCGGTGCACTAAAGGCACCAAGTGTTTGGGTGTTTGTGTTTGTATTGCGATTCAGAGAAAACTACTATACAGATTTTTATGAAACTCTGCACACTTCTCCCTACCACCTGACCTACTGGGCTCCCAAATGAAAGTTTTCATCAATTTTTGTCAGTCAAGATATGGGGGTGGGGGTGGTGCGGGGATAATTGTGGAGTAAGCAATAAGGAAACACGTTATGGTTTTCTTAGGCATTGCAACGGTATATAGTGAAGTTAGCTGTGTTCAGATTTGTTTATGATCTGTCGAGCCAATTTTGTGTTACAGCGTTTTTGAGTGATAATTGTTGTGTACGCTCTCGCCAATCCTGGATAATTTTCGGCATGCACATTGATAAGTACCGTATTATAATAAAGTGATACTCTCCATTATTTTAACTACACAAAGTAATGTTTTATTGATCTTTTCTAAAGATAAAAATGTCAGTTACGATGACGTTACGAATTACAGTGTTTTCTGTAAGGTCATATGTGTCCACCCGGTACCCCCCAAAACTGACAAAACTCTTATAAAAAAAAATGAATAAGAAAACAACGTTTTTTGTCTGTCTGCAGTTGTGGACATATAGCTTAGAGAAACATGTGCTCAAAATGTGTAATGGATTTCACGTGCGATTTTTTTTTTCTTGGGTTGAGGAGAGGGGGTGGGGTGGGTGGGGTGGGTGTATGCCCCTTGATCAGTCTCGGGCGCTCTGCGACCTCGATTTACACTATTGAATTCTAAAAACACCCCCCTTACAAACTAACTGATCTACCCTGGTGTATATATATATATAATATATAGAGAATGGTTTGCTTCTTAGTTGGATTACCATGGGTTGACAACTCTCGCCATCAGTACCACCTGACCACTGATGAGACACAATAGTGTCGAAACACGTGTCTGGTC
The DNA here is from genome assembly GCF_037325665.1 of Littorina saxatilis. NCBI lineage: Eukaryota > Metazoa > Mollusca > Gastropoda > Littorinimorpha > Littorinidae > Littorina > Littorina saxatilis. The sequence goes on from NW_027125775.1 coordinate 9,342, forward strand.
TAGGTACAAATACAATGGTCCTCCTCAGGACTAGATTACCTTGCGATACGTCCCCCACAAAGGGACTTTGCTCTGTAAATCTCGGTCCCCCTTGAGGAGGGTCTGATGCTCCCAATAGGCTGTCTGTGAAGGGATACTTATTTCTTTCTCTATCTCTGCTAAGAGATTTTAACAAATCTCGGAAGAAAGTCTCTGCTGACTTTCAATTGTTTCTTTCACAATTTCTGATGTTTTATATATATGTGTGTGTGTGTGTGTGTGTGTGTGGTGTGCGATTCATAGAAATTTACTGGACAGATCTTCATGAAACTTTGCACACAAATGTTCCGACCCCCAACCCTTCACCCTGATTCAAACTCATGTATCACAAGTCCAGCGCTCTACCAACTGACCTACAGCGCTCCCAAATTATTTCTTTTTATCATTTTTGTCAGTCAAGATAATGGGGGTGGGGTTGGTACGGGAATAATTGTGAAGCAGACAATAAGGCAACAACTTATTTTGTTTACAGGTATTGTATATGTATACAGTGAACTTAGCTGTGTTCAAGTTTAGTTATGTTTCTGTCGAGCGAATTTTTTTTAAATACGTTTTTACTACTAAAGGAGTTATAATTTAATGTGTACACCCTCGAGAAACCTCGATCATTTTCTGAAAATGCACGTTGATAAGTACCGTTTTATGATAAAGTTATACTCTCCATTCATTTATATACACAAACTAATGTTTCATTTATCATTTGTAGAGCTAAATATGTCAGTTGGGATCATGTTAAGAATCGCAGTGTTTTTCGCAAAATCGTACTTGACAACCCCCAGTAAAAAAATTCTAAAAAAAAAGTTAATACGTCAACCTCTTTTTTTCTTTGCACAGATGTGTCCATATTGCTTAGAGGAACCTGTGCACAAAATGTGTAATGTTTCTTTCACGCGATTTGAACACACAAGTAACCCCTTAAGAATCGCAGTGTTTTTTCGCAAAATCGTACTTGACAACCCCCGGTAAAAAAATTATACAAAAAAATTAATACGTCGACCACCTTTTTTCTTTGCACAGATGTGTCCATATTGCTTAGAGGAACCTGTGCACAAAATGTGTAATGTTTCTTTCACGCGAATTTTTTTTAAATACGTTTTTACTACTAAAGGAGTGATAATTTTATGTGTACGCCCTCGATAAACCTCGATCATTTTCTGAAAATGCACGTTGATAAGTACCGTTTTATGATAAAGTTATACTCTCCATTCATTTATATACACAAACTAATGTCTCATTTATTATTTGTAGAGCTAAATATGTCAGTTGGGATCATGTTAAAAATCGCAGTGTTTTTCGCAAAATCGTACTTGACAACCCCCAGTAAAAAAATTCTAAAAAAAAAGTTAATACGTCAACCTCTTTTTTTCTTTGCACAGATGTGTCCATATTGCTTAGAGGAACCTGTGCACAAAATGTGTAATGTTTCTTTCACGCGATTTGAACACACAAGTAACCCCTTAAGAATCGCAGTGTTTTTCGCAAAATCGTACTTGACAACCCCCGGTAAAAAAATTCTAAAAAAAAAATGAATACGTCGACCCCCTTTTTTCTTTGCACAGATGTGTCCATATTGCTTAGAGGAACCTGTGCACAAAATGTGTAATGTTTCTTTCACGCGAATTTTTTTTAAATACGTTTTTACTACTAAAGGAGTGATAATTTTATGTGTACGCCCTCGATAAACCTCGATCATTTTCTGAAAATGCACGTTGATAAGTACCGTTTTATGATAAAGTTATACTCTCCATTCATTTATATACACAAACTAATGTCTCATTTATTATTTGTAGAGCTAAATATGTCAGTTGGGATCATGTTAAAAATCGCAGTGTTTTTCGCAAAATCGTACTTGACAACCCCCAGTAAAAAAATTCTAAAAAAAAAGTTAATACGTCGACCCCCTTTTTTCTTTGCACAGATGTGTCCATATTGCTTAAAGTAACCTGTGCACAAAATGTGTAATGTTTCTTTCACGCGATTTGAACACACAAGTAACCCCTTAAGATCCGCAGTAGTACAGCTGGCGTTACTATTATATTATACGCGGCCGTGTGCAGAGAGAAAATGAATATTCTCAGTTCCCCTTCGTTCGTTATTTTACCTGAACAGAAACTGTATAGTTGTGTGGGTTGTTGTTGTTTTTAAAAGAAAGAATCGTCCCCGATCTTTTCACCTTTGTGTGAATTTAATTTTCATATCAACTAAACATCATGCCGGCTTGGGATGCGAGAGAGAGATAGAGAGAGATAGAGAGAGAGAGAGAGAGAGAGCTGAGAGAGATTGAGAGATAGAGAGAGAGAGAGATAGAGAGAGAGATAGAGAGATAGAGAAGATAGAGAAGATAGAGAAGAGAAATCAACTGCGCTATGGAACACGGACCAATTCAGTCGCAGCTTGCTGGCTTGGGGGAGGAGAAACATTCACCGCGGCGTCAGTTGACACCACCGGCGGCCCCCGTTTCAACAAACTATTGTGCTCGATGAGAAAGAAGAGAAATCAACTGCGCCGCTATGGAACACGGACCAACTGATTCAGTCACAGCTTGCTTATTAAGCTTGCTGGCTTGGGGGGGATCGAGAAACATTCGCCCGCGTCAGTTGACACCACCGGCCCCGATAGTACTTTTCAGCAATATTTATAGTTTCAAATTGTTAGGACAACTTCTTTATGATTTTATAGAGGTGAAGTTCTGAAGAAACTGAAAGGTAGCCTCGTCCAGGGGACAACCGGCGTATTCAAACCCCATAGGCCTATCCTATGATCACTTTGTTTCTGTCCGCGGGATTGAGAATAATCATTTATAGATGACTATTTTTCATTTCGCGAAGTTACATCCCCGCCGTATACATTAGGGCCTAATGTCCTGACGGCGCAACAAGAACATCATCGACACAAAAATGAACAGGGAAGGAAGAAAGAATCCCGGCCGCCTTCCTCTTGCGGCGATGATTTCTTCTTACTCTTTTTGTTTCAAATGTTGTGGGGTCAGTTTTCCCCGCCGTTCCGATTCTTGGTTTTCGTTTTTGGTTTCGAGCATTGTTCATCTTTATTTTAAATTTCTTTGAAGCGAGTTTGGCCACCAACACACACACACACACACATACACACATACACACACACACACATACACACACACAAAGAAGAGACGTCAGAATCATATACACAAGACATCCACACAAAAATGACGGGGGAAAGAAAGAATTCCGCCCATTCCTCTTGTAATTTGTTCTTTCTCTTTTTGTTTCAAACGTTGTGGGTTTTTGTTTCCCCCCCCCCCCCCCCCCCCCCCCCCGTTCATTCTTGGTTTTTGGGTTTGGTTTCGAGTCTAAACTAAAGTAGTTGCTGTAAAATCATAATTTCTTGAGTGTAGTGTCACAAACAGCAGTGGGTGCAGTGAGTAGCGTCCAGCCGTGTAAAAGCAGCTTAGCGCTGGGACTGAAAACTACTAAAACTCGACCCTCCTTCCTCCCTAACTGCTCGTTTGTCATAATTCTAGTTTTCCGCCATGTATGTTAAGAAAAAGAGGGGAAGGGAAAGATTTTGACTTCTGTTGAAAAGCAATGATTTCCAGCTAGTGCGTCAAGACATGTGTCAATTCTTGGGAGAGGATAGGCATGATCATCATCTGACACTATAAATACCGTCGGTCAGCGGGTAGTTGGCACAATTCGATCTTTTTTTACTTCACTAAGGAAGGCCGCAGGGGAAGGGCATACTACTACTACCACTACTACAACTACTTTTTTTTGTTTTACACTATGGCGGCAAAAAAGGCCGGGCGTCAGAATACCCCCCTCGGCCCCCCGCGTCATAACAACAACAACAACGACAACGACAACGACAACAGCAGCGTGGTGACGCGGAGGATGATGGCTACTACTATCACCGATGATAATGATGATGATCGCTGCAGAATTACGAGGAGGAGGACGAGGAGTAGTAGAAATGCTGCTGCCATGATTATGATGCCGCCGCCCCTCCCGTCGCCGCCAGCACAACAAAAACAACGAAGAGAAGGAGGAGGAAGAGGAAGAGGAAGGCCGAGGAGGCGAGCAGCTGCAGGAGAAGAAAAAACAACAACAACAACAACATCTGCTGCTGCTGTTGCTGCTGCGACAACGACAACGACGACCAGGAGAGGTCGAAAGCGAAAACATCATCATCGAAATATAAAAGAAGTAGACGCGAGTAGTCAACAAGTATTATTAATGCCCTGCTTGGAAGATGACTCGCAACCATCTGCAATTCTGGCCGCTGCTGCACCACCGGTGACAACAACGGTGGTGGTAGAACACGATGATGATGATTATACTACTGCTGCTGCTGCTGCTGCTGCTGCTGCTGCTGCTGCTGCTGATGATGATGATGATGATGATGATGATGATGATGATGATGATTATACTGCTGATGCTGATGATGATGATGATGATTCTGCTAGTACAACATGTAGTACTTCGGAAGGTGGCAGCGTGGTGGAGGAGAGGGACGAAAAAGAAGAAGAAGAAGAAGAGGAGGAGGTAGAGGAGGATTATTGGCTGAACGAGAACAGAAAGCAACAACAACAACAACAAAGGCAGCAGCAGCCTTTGGGGTGGCGACCACCAAGAAAGCAATCAAAACCTCGGAAAAATGTCACATTCGCTACGCCTCCTGTTTTGGCCAGTACTAGTCTCGGTAATAAAACAGCGCATCAGCAAGAACAACAAAATGAGACAAAGGAGGTGGTCCAGGAAGACGGCAATGCGATTGTGGTGGTTGATTGGTCGTTTGGGAATGATGAGTCGGGGTCGTTCACCTTTATTGATACCCCCCTTACTACTAGTCCCACGCTCAAAGACAAGACGCAACAACAACAACAACAACAACAACAACAACAACAACAACAACAACAACAGCAGCAGGAGGAGCGTGAAGAAGAAGAAGAAGAAGAGATCGAGATTGATTGTGGCGGGGAGGAAGAAGTAGAAGCAGAAGAAGCAGAAGAAAAGGACGACGACCCAATGAAAGAGGGGGTGGAAGGAAGAAACGCCACCGAGGTGTCGTCGTCGTCGTCGTCGTTGTCGTTTCCGTACGGGAAAAATGGAGATATTGACGAACGCCGCACCCCACGGTTGCTGGAAGAACAACAATACGAGGAATTTCTCCTTCCCCCCTCTCCCCTTCCCGCGGGGACCGCTCTTGCTAGTAGTAGTACAAGTACTACGCCCGACACTAACAACAACGACAACGACAACGACAATTTTAACGATTCTGAAGATGATCGCTACTTTCATGATATAGTGTACGATCCTACAGACGCACCCATCGCTTTTTTGTTTTGATAACCCGCCGCCCCTCCCCCCCGTTTTTATTGACTGTTTTAAACAGACCGCAACTACTATTATTATTAGTATAGCTGCACCTTTAAGACATATATATTTTTTCTCCTTTTTTTTTGTTGGTGTGTGTGGATATTATTGTGCATATGAGTTGTTCTTCAGTACTGGTGACAGAAAGGGGGAAAAGTGGTCAAAATTCAAATCTCTAGTTTTGTTTTTGAAATATTGCTTTTCATAAAGCAGAAATACTGTAGTATCTGTTGTACATAAGAAAAAATCACTGGTTCACATGGTTCCTACATAATCTAACTTTTAAAGCTGGTTCTTGTGTGTCTATGTGTATGTTTGTATGATGACGATAGGACCCGAAACGGCTGCACGGACTGAGACAGGAATTGCAGAGAATGTTCTTTGCCACTCGAGTCGTGTCATAAGGTACTTTTGGAATAGCAAATTTGAAAGGATTCTTCAAAAAACGGCGGAAAACATTATATACCCTGTGAGCTATCGAGGATCCTCCCCGTCTGGGCTGTCGAAACATGGTCTTGTTAAAAGACGTTTTCAAATGCGGTTAACGGGGAGATGCACTCGAAGCACATTTAGCGAAGTTGTGTTGCCAAATCATCAAAGATCAACATTTCACTACACGGATCGATGCACACAGTCGAAATAGATGTGACTTTCACACGACCGAAGACTACTGGCTTACTAGCAGACTAGCAGACGACAAGATCTAAATATTTAGATCAGTGTAAGAGCAATCCGTTGAAGAACAGTTACTCCGCTTATTCGTCTTCAGTTAAGCTTATTTCCCCTGCCATAAGTTTCCTTGCAGATCTGCAGTCGCGTAGTGAAATGAACTAGTGTCATCGGAAGATTCTTCTCAGTCAATGATCAAAGCACAGTAAGTTCTATGCTGACAAAAGTCACTTTCGGACAACACGACGATTGACTTAATTTATGAGCCCAAAGGTAACAATATCGACAAGAATGTACGCATTTGACATTAAATGAAACGTTCATAGACAGTTTCCAACTCACCAGATCTGCCAAAGAGCCGTCATTTGTGAAAAAAACGATGATTTTAATCAGACAGGTATCGGAAACAAGCCTTGGTCACCTGCGTTATTCCTTCCAAGGCGACGTGACGGCGCCACATTTGTTTGTTTATGGCTGTTTATCGCGAAACAACACAGTTGAAATTTGTGTGTAAAATACCACAAATGTGTGGTGAATCAGTTCGTCATCTGCGTTTCGATTGTAATTAAGTCAGATTGGAGTTACTTTGAATCGAAGGCGAGGGTAACCTGCGTTATTTGTGGGACATCGTGAACAAATTTGATTGCAATATTTTATACAGAAAGTAAATTTCAATGATTCTGGCTCAGACTTGTAGATCTGTTATGCAGTGTGTTGCCCAGCTAGCAAGCTTTCGTCGGCCGACTGACGATTTCAGTCGGGTGACGTCGTCATATGTCGTGTGTCGTCGTCCGTTGTCGCGCCGATACCGTTTGACTGTGTATAAATGTACGTAATAAACCCCGACATCGGCCCGACGCAATGTTGCTGTCGATAAAATTATGCAGAGTTACGGGAGATAACAAATTGATGATCATTATTTTAACATTTGTTACGTCCCCTGTTCAAGTGTCGGTCCAGCAACGGCGTGACATTATGAGACTGACCATGCAAATGCGAAACTAAATTATTCATATTTGTTGACTTTTTCACATAGGAGTAGGATAATTAATTGTAAGTTTTATTTGCATATTTGCAATCAAATACAGCATGAGCTCAAATCATGAGTTTTACATTTTAAAAATACGCCATCATTTACTTGAAATATTCAAATAGCTTTCCTTACGGTAAACAAGATTGAGTGTGCAAATGGCTGCTGCTTTCCCGCGTGAGCGAATTTTATTTGTTTTCTTAGTTCAAGTTAATATCGAAAGAAGAGACATTTTTGGGAATGTTGGACAGCACATTGATGATATGTTATCCGAGACGAATGTCGCCTCGGGATCTCAATCTGAGTGCTGGTCCCAGTGCCACGTGGTGGCGGTGAGAATAGTTGTGTAGCCAGTGAGTCAGGCTCTTGGCAATGACAATCAGATTCAGACGTCAACTCGAGGACAACCGACGGCCGGATGGAGCGAGTAAGTGATTTCGGTTTTTTTTGGCTCTCAATGTTAGTTTTGCTGTTACAGTGAGGGGGGGGGGGGGGAGTACATACTGCTGTATCTTATTCTGTATATGTAGATGTAGGTGTGTTTTGTCCTGTTACAGTGGGGGAGGGGGGTGTTGTACACACTGCTGTAAATATAGATGTAGGTGTGTTTTGTCTTGTTACAGTGGGGGGGGGGGGTGTGTGTGTGTGCATACTGCTGTAGATGTAGGTGTGTATTGTCCTGTTACAGGGGGGGGGGGTAACATACTTCTGTAGCTGTAGGGGGAGGGGGGGTACATACTGCAGTAGTTGTTGGTGATTTTTGCACTGTTACACTGGGGGGGGGGGGGGGGGGGGGGGGGTGGAGTACATACTGCTGAATCTGTAGCTGTAAGTGTGGTTTGCACTGTTACACTTGGGGGGGGGGGGGGGGTGTACATACTGATGTATCTGTAGCTGTAGGTGTGACGTGTATTGCATTGTAACACTTGGGGTGGGGGGGGGGGTGTACATACTGATCTATCTGTAGCTGGTGGTGTGTTTTGCACTGTTACACACTTGGGGGGGGGGGGGGGTGTACATACTAACTGCTGAATCTGTAGCTGTATGTGTGTTCTGCACAGTGACACTGGGGGGGGGGGGGGGGGGAGGGGGTTGTACATACTGCTGAATCTGTAGCTGTAGGTGTGTTTTGTCTTGTTACAGTGGGGGGGAGGGGGGTGTGCATACTGATGTATATGCTTGGCGCTGGTGGACAATATTCACTTTTTTGGCCAAAAACACACTTTTTTGGCCAAAAACGTACATTATTGGCCAAAAAGTGTGTTTTTGGCCAAAAACATGTTTTGGCCAAAACTTTTAAGTGCAAAGTTTTGGCCAAAAAAATATTTGGCCAAATCTAAAACATTTGGCCAAATCTTCACTTTTTTGGCCAAATGTTTTAGATTTGGCCAAATCTTTTTTTGGCCAAAACTTTTGCATTGAAAGTTTTGGCCAAAAAATAGTTTTGGCCAAAACTTCATTTTTTGGCCAAATCTTTGAGTACCCCTTGGCGCTGATAGACAATATTCATTTTTTTGGCCAAAAACGCCAGTTTTGGCCAAAAAAGCAAAGTTTTGGCCAAAAAAGTATACTTTTGGCCAAAAACGCCAGTTTTGGCCAAAAA
>NW_027125776.1:0-2500 GCF_037325665.1 Littorina saxatilis
TTGTGATAGATGGCATTGCCAGCTTGACTTTATCGGTACAATACATGAACTATGAAAACTGCGAAATAAAAAATGAAATAAAAATAACAAAAAGTCACGGAGGAAGTGTCAATGTGTTGCAAACTGTCAGGTAAACAAAGGCTGAGAAAGCGATGTGTGTCTTCGTCATACCACACTAAATCAGAAACTAAAGGAGTGTTCAGCGATAGGAATATTCGGATTAAGAAAAAAACAACGGACAGAAGAGCACATCACACCAAAGAAAATTATCTGATGAATTTCTCATTTCTTCAACGGCAACAATACAAACTTTTCAAGAAAATCTCTATGAAATGATGGCGGGGAAACATCTACAATTGCAACACTGAATCTCGAAAACATATGCTGTTTGTTAAACACATTTACGTTTATATATGAATGCACAGGCCTCATCGCAATTCTCAAACATTCAACAATTTCCAGACGGACCTCTACTCTGTTCAAGAGATGTCCTGTCCTCCCAAAAAACCCACATATTGCTGTTGCCATTATTGTGGCTAGCATGCCATCGCCAGGATGCAGTCAGGCTTCAAAAGACACCCAAGAGAACGCCGCCTCGTTGAGATCATTCTGTGAAAAACAGCACACTTCAAACGGACCTGCAATTTTTTTTCCCCCGTTTGCGGGCATAGAGATTCATTCGGCCGTTCATAGTTTGATATGGAGGTCCACTTGTGCCACAAATGTTGGTTATGAATAACATACCAACCTCGTTTAATGTTACGAGCGGTAATAGTTCACATAGAAAAGCGACTAGCTCTTAATACTGTAGATGTTTTCACCGCTTTTGTTCTGTTTGTGATACATTGCATTGCCGGCTGGACTTTCTCGGTACAATACCAAGATAACTGCAAGATAAAATAAAATAAAAAAGCCAAGGAGGAAGTGTCAATGTATGGAAAACTATCAGGTGAACAAAGGCCGAAAAAATGATGTGTTAAAAAACAAAAAAACAAACAGAAGAGCACAGAGCACAGAGCACAGAGCACAGAGCACAGGCCTTGCCGCAATCATCAAACATTCAACAATTCCCAGACGGACCTATACTTTGTTCCAGAGATGTCCTGTCCTCCAAATACCCCCACAAATTGCTGGAGCAATTATTGTGGCTATCATGCCATCGCCGGGATGCAGTCAGGCTTCAAAAGATACCCAAGAGAACGCAGCCTCGTTGGGGTCCTTCTGTGAAAAACTGCAACTTCAAACGATCCTGCAATTGTCTTTTTGCCCCGATGGCAGGCATAGAGATCATCTATCCATTGTGTCTACCGTAGCTTATGGATTGTGGTGGTATGGGAGTGCTTTAGCACCAACAGTGAAGGTAATGAAACACATTTTCAGGTCTGAGCATGTGTGGCAATTGTCATGAATATCTATTGCAACACTGCACGCGGGTTGTGGGACCAATTGCGACAGCGAATCTTGCAATAAACTGCGTTCAGCTATGATCAAACTCGCGCAAAGAGACAGTGAATGCGACACGATATCCAGGATCTGTAACAGGCAAGTACTGTCTGCAAAGTCTTGATGAATATCGTCAAATATTACAAGCATCCATTGTTCGCCAGGAAAGCCTGGTGAATTATAACTGCTGAAAACACTGTTATCCTCTGTGTCTTTGTAAACATCGCCAGTTTACTCTTCATAGAAGTGTTCCAGTTTTGAATGCGCTAACTGTAACCAGTGTGGAATACAATGTGAATTTGTTAAAACGTGTCACAAATTTAAGTAAACACAGTGTATCCAATGTAAACACGAAAGTATTTACTAAGCGTTAGCTTTAAAACACCTATACACATTGTCAGTGATACCAAAATGTGATGATGTGTCCATGGAATTTAGAGTGTTGAGTCTTGAAGGGTATAGTACCAAGATACCAGCATTTCTTGCCACATTCTGACTTAGACAGGTATGTGCTTGAATTACGACTTGGATTCCGCAACGAGGAATAAACGACTCCATGTGGCGATGCAGTTCCAAGAAACAGTTATAACAATTCATTCTGTATTCTTACTTGCATCATGTAGTGTGATTCACAGAGTTGAAGAACGTTCTTCTCACAGTCACCATCATTTTTGGCACAGTTAGGCCTCCATAGCCAGGGATAAACGATTCCTTGTCTCGATGCAGTTTCAAGATTCAGTTATAACAACCATTGATGTAATTTTACTTGCATCTTTTTGTGTGATTCACAGAGCTGATTTAAAACGTGCTCCTCACCATCATAATCACTTTTGGCACCGTTTGGCCTCCATAGCCTGGGATAAACGACCCCATGTCGCGATGCAATCAAAAATACAATTATAGAACTTCATGCTGAATTCTTCATTACATCTTTTCGTGTGATCCACAGAGCTGAACAATGTGTTCCTCACCATCATCATCATCATTTTTGGCACAGTTAGGCCTCCATAGCCAGGGATAAACGATTCCTTGTCTCGATGCAATCCCAATTAAGATA
>NW_027125776.1:10000-15000 GCF_037325665.1 Littorina saxatilis
CAGCTTGAGGCCGTATGGGTTGAAACTAGATTAAACCAGGATACGTTGTTAATAGGTACATTTTATAGGCCGCCTAACTCTAATGTAGAATACTGGAAACTCATCGATCAGTCAATTAAAAATGTCGCCGCTTCAGAGCATATGTTTATTATTCTTGGTGATTTCAATTCAGATTTTACAAACAACCCGTCGCAGCATCTTCTTGATATTATCACTCTAAACAGTCTACAACAACTAGTTACACTTCCGACCCGCGTTACAGAAACAACATCGTCATGCATTGACCTTATTCTTACCTCGAGTGTAGACATCGTGCAAAGCATTAACGTTCTACCCCCTATTTGCAGCGACCATTCTGTGCCATGTGCGACAATTAAGAAACACATACATAAAACTCCTGCATCTAAAAGAACAATATTTAACTATTCCAAATTAAACAAAGAAAAATTCCTTACCGAACTGAGGAAAATCGACTGGATGAGCATTGCAACGCTACACACTGTCAACGAAGCAGCCAGGTCATTTTCCGAAAAGCTGTTAAGTGTCGCAAGACTATGCATGCCAGTAAAGACAATAACTGTTCGCGATCAAGACGCACCATGGATGACAGAGGAAATTATAAAACTACGCGACAAAAAAAGATCAGTTCACGATACAGCAGTGCGACTAAACACACCTGAGGCCTGGGAACACTTTCGTATGACTCGCAATAATTATACTGACACAATTCGAAATCGGAAATTAGAATATATAAAAGAATTAGACAAAAAAGTATCCAGTGGAGATAACTTTGGTACTAAAAATTGGTGGAAACTAGTTAAATCATTCTTATCAAAGAAAGGATCAAACCCCAATGAAATTCCTCCTTTGACGTCAAACGGAACAACCTACTATACTAACCTAGAAAAAGCAAACTTGTTCAACGACTTCTTTATCCAACAGTCCATTGTCGAAGACGATATGTCAGACATTCCTGAAGTACCAAGGCTTCCTTGCAGAATAAACACTCTCACACTTTCAGTCGAAGAAGTTATAAATACGATTAACAAACTAGACAAAACAAAAGCAGTCGGTCCAGACGAAATCCACAATAGAATTTTAATTGAGAGCTGCGAAGTGATTTGTGACAGCCTAACTGCACTGTTTAATCGGTCTTTACGTGAAGGACTTTTTCCGTCAGTTTGGAAAATAGCCCACGTTTCACCAGTTCATAAAAAGGGAAACAAAGATACATGTAGTAATTATCGTCCAATCTCCCTCCTAAGCTGTGTTGGCAAAACACTAGAGAAATGCATACAAATTCATGTCTTTGACTACTTAACACAAAACAATATCATTACAGAGTCGCAGTCCGGTTTCATCCCTGGAGACTCAACTGTTTACCAGCTTCTTACAATATACAATGACATATGCAAATCACTCGATAATAGAATAACTACCCAAGCAATCTTCTTTGATATATCCAAAGCATTCGATAGAGTTTGGCACCGGGGCTTATTGCATAAACTCGAAGCCGTTGGAATTAATGGGCCATTATTAAACTGGTTTACAGACTACCTAACAGATCGAAAGCAAGCAGTTGTATTAAAAGGCAGTAAATCAACTTATCTTCCAGTAGTAGCGGGAGTTCCTCAAGGATCAGTGCTTGGACCTTTGCTTTTCCTAATTTATGTAAACGACATTGTACGTGACATAGAATCTACGATTAAGCTTTTTGCTGACGACACTAGCATGTACTTGTCTTTAGCCAATCACAACATCCGTGCCGAAATTTTAAACTCAGATCTTGAAAAAATTGTAAATTGGGCAGAAACATGGAAGGTAGCATTTAACCATGCAAAAACTGAATTGGTGAACTTTTGTACACAAAGAACCCCTGATATCGCAGATCTAAACTTTGGCAATACCATCCTTGAAAGTTCCCAAAATCACAAACACTTAGGAATAATAATACAAAACAACTGTAAATGGGATGAACATATAAAATCTCTTGTTGCAAAGTGCAGAACTCTCGTAGCTTGCTTGCGAACATACAAATATAGACTGAGTCGAAAATCATTGGAAATTATGTTTAAATCCTTCATTCTACCACACTTTGATTATTGCGACATAATATGGGACAATTGTAGCAAAACCCTAACAGATGAACTCGAAAAGTTAAACCTAGATGCAATACGAACAATCATCGGAGCTGTCCGCGGAACCAGTCACTTTAAGCTTTACGGAGAATCTGGACTCCAATCATTATCTGAAAGGCGTAACCGTCATAAACTAACAATGTTCCATAAAATTATTCACGACAAGACCCCCCCATACCTACAAGCAGCACTCCCACCTCTCGTAGCAGCCAACAACCCCTACCACAGACGCCGCCCCTTAGAACGAAGTATACCCCCACATCGAACAGAAACGTACAAAACATCCTTTTTTCCTTCGACAACAGTACTCTGGAACCAACTACCTGAACAAATACAGTTAACTGACTCCCTCGGGGAATTTAAACATTACTTAACAAAAGACGACACACAAATTCCCGTTTACTTCTACAGTGGCAGTCGACAAACACAAATAATCCACACAAAAATGAGACTTAATATTAGTGATCTAAAGAAAGACTTAGTTGAGCGACACCTTGCGGAAAACAGCGTATGCGACTGTGGTGATGGAACAGAAACTGCAACACACTTCTTACTAGAATGCCGTTTACACTTAGCTGCAAGAAACAACACAATCAACAAACTAACCAACAACCTCATACACACAGATATTCTACTTCATGGAAACCCCTCCTTGCAAACAAAAATTAACAAAAAAATCTTTTTAACAGTGCAGGAATTTATTGGACAGTCCGGCCGTTTCGAACAGATAAACATGTAAAGTGAAAGCAAAATCGACACGTCTACTCGTCTCTCTCTCTCTCTCTCTCTCTCTCTCTCTCTCTTCTCTCTCTCTCTCTCTCTCTCTCTCTCTCTCTCTCTCTCTCTCTCCCTCTTTCTCTCTCTCTCTCTCTCTCTCTCACTCTCCCCCTCTCTCCCCCTGCCTCCCTCCCTCTCTCCCTCCCTATCTCTTACTCGCAAACACCATAAATATTATATATGTATTCCCAAACGAATTTTTGTTTTGATGTACAATTTTCATTCAATTTTCTTTTCATGTTTGCAAGCTTTTCATTTAAACTGTACAATAGCCGCCATTTATATTATATGTAATTTTCTAGAAATAGTGAACACCACTATAAGCATTATGCTTGTTGTTGTTTACTCAATATGCGTTTTTTTGTAAATAATGCACAAACGTTAAATAAAACAGTTTAAACCAAAGTGATGATTTATTCCATTTTGTTACCCACACTTCACGCTACTGCTTCCTTGAAAGTTGACGAGGGTCAACCAAACTTTCATCATGTCTGTATTTCCCTCAAATTTGTGTGACGTTTCTAAGCTCAAGCTTCATAAACATTTGAGAAAATGACATTTTTTTTGCACGGCTGTGACCTTAGAATCTGACAAAGGTCAACTGTACTAGTCTTTCGTCGTGTCTGGGGCTCACCGAATCCTACACGTATGTGGCTCCAGCTTCATAATCATCCGAGAAAATCTCAACATTTGGTTTTCCACGAATAGCCGGCCAACCGGCTGGCCTGCCGACCAGACCGCCCCTCAATGCTCATCACTTCGACAGTCTTGATTGCTCAAGGGAGGCAAAAAACGGGAAAGTGATAATAAAAAGGTGGATGTGAGTAGGCGAGTAGCCCACGAATGGAGAGGGAAAAAAACCGGAACAGAGTCCTGTCAAAATATGAAGGGAATAACCGAAAAATAGTCATTCAAATGTGGATGTCAATATCTGCCCGGCGTGCATCCCTAGCCCACGTGTGGAGAAAAAAGGCCAAGACAAACTCAAATATGAAAAAAGCGACATTATGGTAATAAAAATGTGAATGTGAATATTGCCCAGGCATGTATCCATAGCCCACGAGTCGAGAGGAAAAATCGAAGACAGATTCTTGACAAATATGAAAAATAGCAACATTATGGTAATACAAATGTGAATGTGAATATTGGCCAGGCATGTATCTACCTAGCCAAAGTGTGGAGGGGGAAGAAATCCAAGACAAACTATAATATGAAAAAAGCTAGATAATGGTAACAAAAATGTAACTGTGAATATTGGCCAGGCATGTATCCCTTGTCAACGAGTGGAGGGGAAAAATCCAAAGCAGAATCCGGCCCCTCACCCCCAAATAAAACAAAAAACAAAAACAAAATAATGATGATAAAAATGTGAATGTAAACATTGGCCAGGCATGTACCACTAGCCCACAAGTGTTAAGGAAACAATCCAAGGCAAACGCTGGTCAAATATGAAAAAAAAGTGAAATAAGGATGGTAAAAATGTGAATGTGAATATTGGCCAGGCGGGTGTCCCTGGCCCCGGAGTGGCAGGGTGTGCGGTTTGCTCCCCCGCTGGGTGCGGGTCCCCGGGGCCCGGGCTGCCTTCTGACAAAGTACCACCATCGATTACACACACGTGGGTCGATCGGAGGTGGCTGAGTTGTTAAGACATATTGAAGGGTGAGTCTGTGAGTGGTTTTGTTTTGTTTTTGATTTTGATATTTTCTATAATAAATAGGAATATTGTAAAGTCCTCGCCTTTCTGTCAGTATTATGTCCCAGGACCGACTCATCTTCCTACGAAATACCACCATCGATTCCAGACACTTGGGTCGGGACGAGCGGTTTAGACATACAGAAGGGTCAGTGTGTAAATGTTAAAAAAAAAAAAGAATATTGAAAACTGTTCTTTTTATCACTTTTCTGTCAATATTATGTCCTAGGACCGACTGGTCATCTTACAAAGTACCACCATCGATTCCGGACACTTGAGTCGATCGAGGGTGGCAGAGTAGTTAAGAAATATTGAAGTGTAAGTCTGAGTCTGTTAATTTTTCAGAATATTGTCAACTGTTTTCTTCAACACCTGTCTGTCAGAATTATATC
>NW_027125777.1:0-30824 GCF_037325665.1 Littorina saxatilis
CCCGAACGAAAAAAACACGCTCACGAAAAAGTATCTCAGTAACTAACAGCCAGACATGCAAACGTCACATCCATCATCATTGGCTGACAGGATCCGTGTTAGTTTTGTCTCGTGCCTGCTGATTGGCTTCATCAGACCCGCATGGCGCGTGCAGCTAAAGGGACAGAATCCATAGAATTCTTGTGGACCTGGGATGAGGCGAGGAACTGGGATTTGTCCTTGCTCCGGCATGACAGGCTCTCTGTTATAGGATCAAGTTTGGGATGATGAATGCATCTTGCTGATCAAGGCTAGCCATGATAAATGCGGCAGGGACAGGGGATACGTGAGGATGAAGAGACTGGGCTTTCTTAAAACAGTATGGAATAAGGTGCAAGTGGGGTGGGGGTAAGCCAGGGTATGGGGGTTGTGCCGTGGGTCGATGAGATATGGAACAGACTCGAGCAGGAGACACGCATGTTTACGTGGAAAGCTTCCAGAGAATATGGCGGTAAAGACTGATTAATTGGGCGAAGTCTACTTCACGAAGCTGGCTGCACGAAGTTTTGGTACTGAATTTCTGTAAAATGATTCCGCAAAGTCGACTTCGGCTCAATCAAAGACAGCCTTAAGTTTAATTTTGGGAGAAAAACAAATTAGATTGTTTTGGTGGATTCACCTAATGAAAAAGACATAATAAGACCTGAGACATATCATAAGACATAAGAAGTGTATAAGAAGGACTATATTAGACAGACGGGCAGGTTCCGTAAATGAGCCTCTATACTTCACTCATTACATTTATTAGACACTGTCATGCGACATGCTGCCTGACAAATTTTTCCCCATAACCTCTCTCATGTTCTTTTGTTGTTCTCCGACTTATCAATTATGTCTCGATTTATGCGCAATGTAGTGACTTTTCCTCTGATCACAATATGCATTAACTTTGTGCGAGTGTCTTATGTGCACTTATTACAATTGAAAAAATCCCCTCAAATATTGGCGCTCCAAGTCTTCTTCTTCTTCTTCTTTTTCCCTTAAGCTAGCTACTAGCTAGCTGCCCTTTCCCCACCTCCTGTATCACCAACCCCTTCCCATTTTCTGCTTGTTTGTGTATCTGTTTTGTCTTTTGTTTTGTTTTTCGTTTCCTGAAATGAGCTAATGTACTTATTCCGCCATCATGCTAACCTTTGTTTTGTAATTACTATGATTGCTTAAAATAAGCATTATATGCTTGAGTATGTAATCATCCATGCATTGTTCTTGTCATGATTAAAATTGAATAAAATTTTGTTTAAACCAAGAAGTGTATTGTCTATACAATGGAGGGAAAAGTTTATATCGATCCGCTGTGCATGCCTTGTGAGTACGTTGGGATGGTTTTTGGGTTTTAATGTCCCTTCAGCAGATGCTAGCTGCTATTTGAGACCGATACGTTGGGATGGATGGCAATATGTTCAGTAAGTTTTGGAAGCTCTTAGTAGGATATACGGTGGAATGTTTGTAAAGATATAGATGTATTGAGGGTTGATTAACCTCATAAGGCACACAAGTATTCTTGGTGCATGCTTGTGTGATTAGCTTCATACTAAATAAGGTGTCCCTTTCAGCCCTCCCTCGCATGAGCTTACATGCACATTTGGGAACAGAGTTGATAGGTAAACAACTTCAATACAAACCACACAGAAACACATCCCAAGTTCGCCCCTGCCACCCTCAGGTCTTCCTCCATCGAACAGCCCCCCCCCCCAAATACGACATCCACACGACATCCCTCCCAAGGTCACTCCCCTCCCCCTCCGATTTTTTCCCGACTCACGTTCCTCAAACCCCCCTATTGTCCATAACCCCCGAATCAGCCCGTCGCCACCCCCCCCCCCCCCACCCTCCGGACATCCCGCAAGGTCCCACCCTCTCTCCCGCAATACCCCGAACATTCCTGCACGTTCTGCACCCCCAGCTCCCCCCCCCCCACTCAGTCACCCCAACCTAAACATCACCCAACGTTTCCCTAATCTCGCGACATCCCTCCGACATCCTCTTAGATTCCCCACCAATATGTCCCAACGTTACCCTAAGACACATCCGCCCCCTCCTTACCCAAGGGTTCCCCTCGCAACATTTCTCCCTACATCAACTAAGGTACTCCCCCGACCCCACCCCACATCTCTAACATACCCAAATAGTGTTCCAAGCTCCCCCCCCCCTCTCAACATCCCCCGAAAAGTTTCCAAAGTCCCGTCTCCCCCCCCCCCCCCCGTCCCCAACATGCCCTCAAAAATCCCCTGGAGGCCCCCCCCCCCCCTCAGCAAATCCTCCCGACAACCACTAATGCCCCCCCCCCCCTCCCCGACATTTCACCGACGTCTATCGACATCTACAGCGGGCAGCACGACATACTTCAAGCGTCCACCCCCTGCACACAACCCCATTCAGATATCCACTAAACCCTCCCCTATGACGGCTTACTAGTGCCAAAACCTAGGGTTGCGATTTTCACATGAAAAGTGTTAATTACTAAGTTTCATTTTTGCCTCGTTTTCGGTCACAGTAGTCGGACTTTAAGAGTCCACACTGAGAGGCTTCAACGTCCGGCAAACATCACTCTCACACTATTTCTGAAATATCTTTTAATAGAAGGCCTTATTGAGCAAGTTATCCGACGGGAAGATGCATGTCACAGTTTTCCGCAATAGCGCTTTCCTTAACAACGTTGTTTTGGGTATCTTAGAAAAGAATAATCCACCCTGAAAACTTTCGAATCGAAGCTGTTCGTAGCAGACGGACTTTTGATCGGCTGTGGTCTCACACTTTCACAGATATCTTTCAATATAATTCCTTATTCGACAAGTTGTCGGGCAGACAGCCGTACCTCATACTTGTTTTCACTACCACACTCATAAATTTGCTTTGTAGTGTATTAGTGAAGGACAATCGATCCGAAAATGTTCGAAGCGAGAGAGGAAAAATGGCGGCCGGCCGGACATGTGCTAAAGGTCCGACCACTAGCAGACGGATCTCTTCGGTCGAGACTCACACACTTTCACAAATATCTGTCGATAGAATTCGTTATTCAACAAGTTGTCGGACAGACAGTTGTATGTCACGGTTATCTACACATGCGTTCAGCTCTTAATGTTAATTTGTATCGGATTAAAGAACTATGGACCAGAAACGTTACGAATCGAAGGATGTTTCGCTCTGGCCGGTGTAACAGCCGCGCATGCGCATTGAGCCCCCACAGTCACGAGGCACATGAAAATTAGTAATTAACGCGTGAAAATTACTAATTTTTAGTTTTGGCGCTAGCTAAGCCGTCAGGAAGCGAGCCAAAACTGAAAATTAGACATTAACACTTGAAAATTAGTTATGAACACGTGAAAATTAGTAATTAACACGTGATCATAATTGTAATTTTCTCGTGAAAATTAGTAACTTTCACGGGTTAATTACTATTTTTTAGTTTTGGCGCTATAGTAAGCCGTCATACTCCCCCCCAATCGACATCCCCTCTATGGATACACCGACATCCCTCCGACATCCCCCCAACATTCCCAAAGGCGCCCCTCAGCCCCCCCCCCCCCTCCCCGATCTCTTTACACCTGATAATCATCTGGCTGCTGAAGCGTTGGAAATAAAAAGTGATTGTGTACATTGCCGGCATAAGTGGAGATGCCACGCGAGTGTGTTTATTTTCACTACGGTGTCAGCCATTGTTGGACCCGACGCCGACAATTTTGAGCACTTATTGTTTTCCGGCCTTTTGTTGTTAGTGTGTGAGGGGAGCTGTGTTAAGTGTTTGTGTGTATGTATGTGTGTGTGTGTGTGTGTGTGTGTGTGTGTGTGTGTGTGTGTGTGTGTGTGTGTATGTGTGTGTGTATGTGTGTGTGTGTGTGTATGTGTGTGTGTGTGTGTGTGTGTGTGTGTGTGTGTGTGTGTGTGACGGTGTGTGTGTGTGTAACTGTGTAACTGTGGATATCGTGCGTGCAAAACATGTCTTTGACTGTTCACAGGTTCTTAAACTGAAATTGATTCCACCCAGAACTTTCGGGAAGTAAATGAGCATATTAGTATCTTTTTAAAGAGTAATTCAGGAGAAAACTCCAAGCAGTATAAAAAACATCCAACAGTTACACTGTCACATGACGGACAGACAGACAGGAAGACGAACAAACAGACAGACAGATCGAGACAGACATCTATATATATATATACGACTTGTGTCTGTGTGTGTGTGTGTGTGTGTGTGTGTGTGTGTGTGTTCGCGATGCACGGCCAAAGTGCTTCAAATTTGGTGGGCATATTCAGGTAGACCCCGGACACAACCTGGTCGATGAGAATTTTCAACACGTGCTCTCAGCGCGCAGCGCTGAACCGATTTTGGGTTTTTTGTTAATCTTCCCAGATCCATTCCCAATAACTCTTCCTTATCTTCTCCAGTGTTTTGCGTTTATCTCCCTTCCTTCGTGTGGCGTCAATCCACATTCCCGTTACTATTTTTAGAAGGTCACTGTCCACAACGCTTTCATCCCGGCGAAGCCGGATATTCCCGTTACTATTTTTAGAAGGTCACTGTCCACAACGCTTTTATCCCGGCGAAGCCGGGTATTCCTCTACTTCTTCCCGGCGAAGCCGGGTACCCGGCGAAGCCGGGTATTCGGCTCTACTTCTTCCCGGCGAAGCCGGTACCCGGCGAAGCGGGTAATCATCTAGTATATTATATATATGCAATCAGCCAGAAAAACAGACAGACAGTCAGACGGACGGAAGGACGGGCGGACACACGGCCGGACGAATGAACAGACAGACACCCACCAACACTTCACACACACACACACACACACACACACACACACACACACACACACACACACACACACACATACACACACACACACACACACACACTGTCACACACACACACACGTACACAACACATCCTGTGCACAAACTGAACAAGGAACTTAGTCGATAAATATCGACAGGGGGCCGACTAATGGTTTAAATGTGAAATGTGTGTATAATAATGGGTGTGGGTCTGAAATGAAGTTAGGTAGTAGTTAACATTTGTTTTGAATAATTATTGGTATTTTGACAATGTGGGTAGCATGGAAATGTAAGCATTTGAATGTAAGTCTTAGGTACCATTGTACCCAGGAAGAGAGACCAGAGATAGGAGTAGGTTGCAATAGCTTGTGTGGTCTTTGAGTTTTGTTTTTGGAAAGATATTGTTAAAGAAAAAGAAGACAATTACAGTAATGCAATATTTATTGTGAAAACCAACGATTGTACAAAGAACATGTGAAGCAACATTATGTCTATGATGATGTGAAGAAAATTAGTTATGATTTATACTATTATTATTTAGACTTGAGACTGACAGTGTTGTGACGAGCGTTGGCTAATGGTAACGAGTACATATGTGTGTAGTTGTGGTGTGTGTGTGTGTTTGCGCGTTGGTTTGGATTATGGGTGTAATTTGTAAAACAGATGTGACAGTAATAATGGAGTTCACATCAGTGAGGTTAGTTTGAAATGGAACACACGCACGTTTTTGAAAAAAACAATATGAAATTTTGAACCATGAGATCTTTATTAAATAATAAACTGAACATCAGCAAAACATCAAAGCAATTATTAATAAGGTTTGAAAAGCTTGACTTACTATGTTAAATAGTGGATTGAAGGCTGAAAACGTCATTTACAAATTACATCTGAGATAGGGAGGGCGGGTGGGGGAAGTGCTGAAAGTGTGGATGAGAATAAAATAAAAAAAATGCTGAGTGACAACAGGGAGGTTAAAGGCTGCCCTTTTCGTAGCGTTCATTAATTAATTCCTATTGTTTACATGTGCCAATAATGTTATAAAACTGTACCTAAGGGGACATAATAACGATTGGCTGTAGCTTTCGAACACAGAAAAAATTATTTCAGTATTGCAAAGTGGTTTTGATAGTGTCGAATGTAAACAGAACAGTCTCAAAGTGAAAGTGGATGTTTTCCGGAAATTGCGAAGTTAACAAGAATACGGCAGAAAAGCGCGCTTTCCTGCTTAGCACAATACGCTACCGCACTAATCTGGCGTGTCAATATCACTACGTTTTGGACGTGGAAGGTGAGCGATTTCCTTCCGCCCTCAGCTAATTCAAGAAATCACCCCCCTCCTAGGTACACGTGCACTCAAGTTAACCTCTGCTTTGACCTGTGTGCCAAGAGTCAGATGAGAGAGAGAGAAAGCGAGAGCGAGAGAGAGAGAGAGAGAGAGAGAGAGAGAGAGAGAGAGATACACACACACACACATAGACAGAGACAGTCATAGAAAGACAGAAGCGGAGAGACTCAGAGGGAGACACAGACAAAGACATACATACATACAGAGAGCGAGAGAGAGAGAGAGAGAGAGAGAGAGAGAGAGAGAGAGAGAGAGAGAGAGAGAGAGAGAGAGAGAGAGAGAGAGAGAGAGAGAGAGAGAGAGAGAGAGGAGAGAGAGAGAGAGAGAGAGAGAGAGAGAGAGAGAGAGAGAGAGAGAGAGAGAAATGTAACTGATCTCGTGAGAACGGTTGAGGCCTTGCAAAGTTTTGGCGGCAACAATAATTATTGTAGTTTTCTAAGACTTTATTTCTGTTTGATATGTAATATGTTGGGAAGACATATTTATCAATTGATCAACAAAATACAACATAATACAAAACGACACAACATTGTTAAAATCATTATTGGCCAACGTTGAACGTTTACGAAGGCCTCAATCTTCCCGCGCCGTAGACCAGATTAATAGGTGCTTGATTTTGGTATTTTGATTTACATAACATTAAACCTTTCTTGGGGTTCATGGTCATGGCAACAGCCATATTAATATTATATGATGTATGATTTTATATTTCAGCATATGTGAATTACATGTCATCATACCAAACTGTCATACATTTTTATTCCTACATTATTCTGATTGATCACAACCAAACCTACTATCATTGGACACATCCAAATGCAAGCGCCTGTTTTTGACAACTTGCCATTGATCTAAAAATATATTTTTAGATCAGTGCAACTTGCTTGAATCTCTTGTTTGGCCTGTAGGTAAAATGTACAATGTATTTTCTGATTTGTGCACAAAAGCTTTTCTTTTTCTTCTTTTTTTTTTAACATAACAATGTTTAATGTCACTGTATGTTTGAAAGACCATGGTCAAATTTGTAAAACAAATGTTAAATTAGAAAATAAATAACATTTTGGTTCATGATTTTTCCTACACCTGTGCTGAAAATAAGACATAAAAATGTTGGTATATAAGTCACTCAAATGCAGAGTAGTATGAATGGTTTGAGTTTGTTGCGGTTAACCCTGCACAGTTCGGCCTATGATGTTTTTGTTGAACAATTTTGCCGTCACCCCTCCCATAGAGTGACGTATTTCACAACTTCCTGTGTTACACAAACTCAGTGATGACCAATTTTGCCTTCACCCCTCCCATAGGGTGACGGATTTCACAACTTTCTACTGATGAACAATGTTGCCTTCACCCCTCCCATAGGGTGACGGATGTCACAACTTCCCGTGTACACAAACTGATGACGTATTTCACAACAAAATGGCGCTGCCCATGTTCAACCTCGAAACTATCCGTATATAGAATGGGGGCCTCCTGGCCCCCATAATAATAATCTTCCAGTGGATCAAGACATCTGCCTTGCAACGTTATTCTTACATTTGACACGATATGTTGTTGCTTGCGATGAAAAGAAAGGTCAGAATAGCAAGCTAGACGAACATTTACATATCTATGCTTACATCTGCGAAGCACGAGTTTGCAATTATACTGTGAGAGATGCTGGTATTGCGATAAGTAAATGCATTACATTTGCTTTGCACCCCGGCAATAACTTTCAATTGATATCTTTAAGTAAAAAGAGAAAACAGACAAAAGAGCTGAGAGAGAGAGAGAGAGAGAGAGAGAGAGAGAGAGAGAGAGAGAGAGAGAGAGAGAGAGAGTGTGTGTGAGCAGTGTGTGTGTGTGTTAGTGTGTGTTTTAGAGAGAGAGGGAGTGAGAGAGAGAGGGGGGATAAGGTAAGTTAAGAATAAGATAACTCGCTGCAGTTTACGAGGTTTGTGGCATAAATAGGCTTACAAGCGAACTTTCTTTTTCCAACAACCCTCCAAAGAGACTGGCAGGGAAATCGTGGTTTTTTTTTACCGCGTGTGCATGCATGCGTGTGCATGCTCGTTTGTGTAAGTAGCCTACGTGCGCGCGGAGTATGCACGACAAATAGTCGTTACGTTCAATTGTTCTAACGTTTGTGTGTTTGGATATATGCGTCTGTGACCACTCACAACTGGTGTCCCCCTTGCGGCGCTATTTTCTTTCCTCCAGATGTACCGGATATTGGACTCATTTGGCGGTGATTCGTCGCATGCTGAACCGTTGTACTACTCCGCCGTTCTGTCTGTCTAGACAGTGGGGGGAGTGTGTCCCAATGCCAGCCGCCGGAAATGGACAAAAAGAGAAGGGTTGGGGTGGGGGAAAGAAGGGTAGGGGGGAGGGGGAAGGGTAAGAGAAGGACTGTGTTGCGTTGTCGGCGGCGATGGTTGTCGGTGATGAAGAGAGCTGATGTGGTAGTGGTTGTGGGTGACCGAGCTTGAACGCGGCCGCCTGGTGGGTTAAGTGGAGATTTTTCCGATCTCCCAGGTCAACTTATGTGCAGACCTGCTGGTGGCTTATCCCCCTTCGTGTGTACACGCAAGCACAAGACCAAGTGCGCACGGAAAAGATCCTGTAATCCATGTCAGAGTTCGGTGGGTTATAGAAACACGAAAATACCCAGCATGCTTCCTCCGAAAGCGGCGTATGGCTGCCTAAATGGCGGGGTTAAAAACGGTCATACACGTACAATTCCACTCGTGCAAAAACACGAGTGTACGTGGGAGTTTCAGCCCACGAACGCAGAAGAAGAAGAACGGCTAAGTTCTGGTGAAAAAAACACCCAACACGTTTGACCAAAACGTATGACAAAACAAGCAAACAATCTAAATTAGTAAAACCTTAACGGTTGAATTCAGAAGCAGATAGACTGCTAATATTTCAGTGACTGAAACTATTGAATTTTTTTTTTTTAAGCAAGAAAGATTGGGTTTTCGAAACCTTTAATTTTAAACAGAACGTAACATTCAATACGGTCGAGACTCAAAACTCGCATGTTGCTTTGTTTTATTTTTGTCTTTGATTTGGAGCCGGAGGTATTATCCGTACCTTCTTCCCTCGGGTCTATTCAGATTGTATTGCAATTTGAAAACTGCGTTGTGGGTGGCTGTAGTGGCAGTGGTAGGGGTGGTGTTGGTTGTGGTGGCTCCTTTTGTTGTTGCAGTTTATAAAACTGAGTTCAAGCGCACCAAGGATTGCACGTTGCTCGCGCGCGTGTGTCTAACACGTGTGTGTGTGTGGGGTGTGTGTGTGTGTGTGTGTGTGTGTGTGTGGGTGTGTGTGTCAGTGTGTGTGTGTGTGTGCGGTGTGTGTATGTGTATATTATGTGTGTATGTGTGTGAGAGAGAGACTTGAGAGAGAAAAACTAGAGCATGTGTGCGTGCGTGCGTGCGTTCTTGTGCATGTCAGTGTGCGTGCGTGTGTGCGTGCGTGTGTGTGTATGCGTGTGTGGGTGTGTGCGTGGGTGTGTGATTGCGTGTGTGCGTGGGTGTGTGCGTTTGCTTGCTTGCTTGCTTGCTTGTGTTAATGGGAGAGGGGAGAAGGGGATGGAAGGTTTCAGAAAGAAAAGCACGACAGGAAGTTTCAAGAAGAGATTGCAGGAAGAGCCACCATCGGGAGTATGGGTTTAGGAAACTGAGACGAAGGGAGTGGTCGGGAGGCGAATGAGTAAGTGCAAGGATGTTAAAAAGGAGAGCGCGATGTCTAATGTTGGTCTAGCACGACAGTGTGCTTGCATGTCTGCCCCCCGTTAGGTCAGAGGCTTTCCCTGATGGTCAAGATGGGAGACAGAAAGAGTAAGGTTTGAGAGGAAGAAGAGGAAGGGAAGGAGGCGGGGGTATGGACGTCAGAGGCAAAAGAGAGGTGGGAGAGGTAAACTGAGAGGAGGAGAGAGAGAGAGAGAGAGGGGGGGGAAAGAATTGAATTGAATTGAATTGAATTGAATTGAACTTTATTTAACAAGGATTAAGATTTAAGGCTACGCCTTTTCTTACAATCTGTCCTTGGGACGCACAGACACACAATGATAAAATTAAAACATTAAAAATTAAAAAGTTAAAAAGTTTACCAACAAAAAGGAGGTCGGAAAACAGTTCAGCACGTGATGACAAAGATGACGATGATGATGATGGTGATGATGATGATGATGATGATGATGATGATGATGAAGATGAGGCATGAAGAGCATACATATGTGGTTATTCATAAAATCAAATGCATACTATGCAGGTAATTATAAGTACAAGCTGGTAGCACTGGAATATGTGAAAATAGTACAACAAAAATATGTTCAGAATATACAATGCACAGCATATCTTTGCCGTTAAAATTCGTTATATTTGAGAGAGAGAGAGAGAGAGAGAGAGAGAGAGAGAGAGAGATACAGAGAGAGAGAGAGAGACAGACAGAGAGAGAGACAGAGAGAGAGAGAGAGATACACAGAGAGAGAGAGAAAGAGAGAAAGAGCGAACGAAAGAGAGAGAGAGAGAGAAGAGAGAGAGAGAGAGACAGAGAGAGAGAGAGAGACAGAGAGAGAGATACAGAGAGAGAAAGAGAAAGGGAGAGAGAGAGAGCGAACGAAAGAGAGAGAGAGAGAGAGAGAGAGAGAGAGAGAGTGTGAGAGAGAGACAGACAGAGAGAGACTGAGAGAGAGAGACAGACAGAGAGACAGACAGAGAGAGAGACAGAGAAAGAGAGATACAGAGAGAGAAAGAGAGAGAGAAAGAGAGAGAGAGCAAACGAAAGAGAGAGAGATAGAGAAAGAGAGACAGAGAGAGACAGACAGAGAGAGAGACAGAGAAAGAGAGATACAGAGAGAGAGAGAGAAAGAGAGAGAGAGAGCGAACGAAAGAGAGAGAGAGAGAGAAAGAGAGAGAGACATAGAGAGAGATACAGAGAGAGAGAGAAAGAGAAAGAGAGAGAGAGCGAACGAAAGAGAGAGAGAGAGAGAAAGAGAGAGAGAGAGAGAGAGACAGACAGACAGAGAGAGAGACAGAGAGAGACGCAGACGCAGACGCAGATAATTTATTCAATAGGCCATAGCCCCTTATGAAGGATCGGAGTGTGAACAAATGATTAACGTTGCAAATAATTTAACCCATCAGGTGCAAAAAAGGTACAACATAACAATCGCACAACACTACGGAATAAAACATACATTACACGTTATTTAACTAAGAGGTTAAAACATCTCTTAATTTAAAGGCTTTATACAAATACAAGGATACATTTCTAACAACAGTTTCTTGAGGGGAAGCCAGGAGCAAGCTGAGTCTAAAAGTGCTTGGGTTTTTATAATATTTAAATGGGATAAATTTTTCTCTTAATCTGTTTAAGTATGGACAACACAAAACAAAATGGACTTCATCATCTTGCTTTACTTTACAAAGGGGACACATTAACTGATCGGCATCATGCTGTTTATATCGGTTAGCATGCACATTTATTTCTGAAATACCGAATCGAAACCTAGTCATAATAAACTTTAGATGTCTATCCATATTCAACAAAAGGTAGGGTTTAATGTCATGTACATTAAAAAATGTCCGATAAACAGCAAATCTATCACTATGTTGCATATAATAATCCCATTCTTGCCATCTGCAATCGACCAACCTTTCCCTAAAAACACGCAAAAACTCTTTTTCATTAACAACGCCCTGGTTCAACCACACAAAACCAAAACCGTACTCATACAATTTACAACGGACACTTGAGGCCCAGTTCTTTTTACCACTCTCATCCATTTTATACAACATATCATATGATTTACGAGGAAGTCTGTGCGCCTCCATCTTTAACAATTTCATCCAGTAGCTAACGCATCTTAAAATAGAATTCAAATATATCGGATATCTGTTTGTCTCAGACAGAGAGAGAGATACACAGAGAGAGAGAAAAAGAGAGAGAGAGAGCGAACGAAAGAGAGAGAGAGCGAACGAAAGAGAGAGAGAGAGAAAGAGAGAGAGAAAGAGAGAGAGGGAGATATACAGAGAGAGAGAGAGAGAAAGAGAGAGAGATACAGAGAGAGAGAGAGAGAGAGAGAGAGAGAGAGAGAGAGAGAGAGAGAGAGAGAGAGAGAGAGATGTAGAAGAAAGCAAGAGGAGACTGGTAGAATTGGATGATGAGGAGGAAATATGAGTGCTAAAAAAAGAGAACGAAGAAAGAAAATCAGTTTAACGAACAGATGACGAAGACACGAAGGATCGATCTTTTGGGTGACCTTTAAAAACAAGCGAGAAAGTATTTGCTATTTATGTGTGCTCCTTCGTTTTGCACTGTCCTCCTTTGCCTCTTCGAATTCTCTCTTTTGATTCCCTTGATCTGTCTTTGTCTCTTTAATAGTTTTCGATTTTGGACCGACAAAATTCGTTATTTTTGAGTCCGTCGCATTTTGTCAAGCATTTACAAACTAACAACATTTCCAACACCATTTCATTGACGTGTGTGTGTGTGTATTTGTGCGTGCATACGTACGGCTGACTATTGGGGTTTAACGTCCTCTAAGACCAGTTGGTCTATATTGGGACAGGTAGTGGTAATACGCTGAGGATATGGCGTGATACTTTGACTCGAACAAGCCCGCTGTGGCTGTCTTCTTCGACACGTTGGCATTGGGTTTGTCTCGTCAAAGTATTGAGATACGATCATGATGATCAGAGACGAGAGATGATGCATGCGTTTCTTCGTGTTTTTCAAGCCCTGCGACTTTTGCTGTGGGATCTTTTTTGTGCGCACGTGTGCACACGGGGGTGTTCGGACACCATGAGAATCTGCACAAAGTTTGACTCCGAGAAATAAATCCCTCGCCGAACCGGGTATTCAAACTCACGCTAATAGCGACGAACTGGTTACAAAGCCAGCGCGCTACCAACTGAGCTACGTCCCCACCCATGCGTGGGGTCCATGGGGCGGGGATATAGCTCAGTTGGTAGCGCGCTGGATTTGTATTCAGTTGGCCGCTGTCAGCGTGAGTTCGATCCCAGGTTCGGCGGACATTTATTTCAGAGTCAACTTTGTGTGCAGACTCTCTTCGGTGTCCGAACCCTCCCCCCGTGTACACTACATTGGGTGTGCACGTTAAAGATCCCACGATTGACAAAAGGGTCTTTCCTGGCAAAATTGCTTAGGCACAGTTAATAATTGTCTACCTATACCCGTGTGACTTGGAATAATAGGCCGTGAAAGGTAAATATGCGCCGCATTGGCTGCAATCTACTGGCCGTATAAAACTTCATCTCACACGGCATCACTGCAGAGCGCCTAGAACTGTACCCACGGAATATGCGCGATATAAGCGTCATTGATTGATTGATGCGTGCAGAACCAGCTTGCGTGCGTGCATGTGTGTGTGCCTTGCAAATGTTTTCTATTTTCTCTTTACTGACGTTTCACAACACAAACGAGGGACGAGAAACTTAATGCCGCGGGAAGTCGATCGTTTGCCTACCTACTAACGTTGAATAATGTTACAAAAGCGTACTTTTTACATTAAAGTCAAGTTTTGACTGAATGTTATAACATAGACGGGGAATCGAGACGAGGGTGTGGTGCGTGTGTGTGTGTGTGTGTGTGTGTGTGTGTGTGTAGAGAGATTTAGAGAAAACTACTGGACCGATCTGCATGAAACTTCACATGAGAGTTCCTGCAATTGATCCCCAGATGGGATTTTTCATTTGTTCCACAAATGTCTTTGATGAAGTCATATCCGGCTTTTTCTGTCCTCCTTCGTTTTGCACTGTCCTTCTGTGCTTCTCTGTTTTAGTTCCTTCGATCTTTTTTTTCTTCTCTTTAATAGTTTTCGATTATAGACCGAAAAATTCGTTATTTGTGAGTCCGTCGGATTTTGTCAAGCAACTACAATCTCACAACATTTCTAACGCCATTTTATTGACATCTTTGACCTCTACAGTAGTCTAATAGTATTACACTATGACGCACTCACCAGAAAAGTACACCTCCCGACCATCCGGCTCCCCCCTCCCTCCAACCCTTACCTTCCCCCTCCTACGACAATTCTAATTGGGAGTCATGTTCAGGCCGCTAAGGTGCTAATCCCCTAAACCACCCCCAGTGAGGTAATTACGCATCACCCCCACGTAATGGGGTCTCCGGGGAGATTACCAGCAAGGCGGCAAACAACATGCGTTAGCTTCCTTTGCCATTTCCCCTTTT
This sequence comes from Littorina saxatilis, assembly GCF_037325665.1. Lineage (NCBI taxonomy): Eukaryota > Metazoa > Mollusca > Gastropoda > Littorinimorpha > Littorinidae > Littorina > Littorina saxatilis. The sequence continues at coordinate 14,354 of NW_027125777.1, forward strand.
CCTTTTCATGTTGGATGTTCAGTTTCTTCTGCTCTGCAGTAGATCTGTGCCACGCATGCAGCAATTCTCATTAAAATGGTTTTTGGTTAGAAAAAAAGAAGAAGCTCAGTTGGTAGAGCACAGGACTTGTGATCCGAGGGTCCCGGGTAGCTCAGTGGGTAGAGCACGGGACTTGTGATCCCAGGGCCACGGGTTCGAATCCGGGCCGGGACGGACACGTGTCAACTTCAAGTGTTATGTGCAGCCTCAGAGACGGCATCCATGTTCCACCCCCGTGTCACCACTGTGGCACGTAAAAGACCTCGGCCATTCTGCCATAAGTGCAGGGTGCTGATTACACTTGAATACGCACACACCTCGGTAGCGCGACTATGTTGCTGCTAGCTTTCCACTGGGAGGAAGCGACCCGAATTTCCCAGCGATGCCGGGCAATACAGTAATGAAAATGATAATGAAAAAAGAGAAAAAGAAGAAGGAAAAGAAGAAAAAGAAGAAATCTAGAAAGAAGGGGTATTAATTACAGGTCTACGTTTCTGTTTCTGTCTGTGTGAATGTAGCATACGTCTGTCTCTTTGAGGGCCCCAAAGGGTTTAAAATCGTGATCGTGATTGGCGTTTTTTGACCTTTCTGTGACCGTGATTGCCGAAATTTCAATTTCTGTGATCGTGATGGGACTTTGCCCGTGATCCGTGATGACAAAAAAAATCAAGTCTCGTGATCGTGATCGTCATTTGTCTTCGTGATCGTGATGGGCATTATTTCAAAGCATTTTATTTTCAACGTACATTTTTCACAGCTGTATCACTCTATGATCCTCTATTCGTCAAGGTGTTTGTGATCGTGAAAACAAAAATCAAGGTAACTGTGATCGTGAAAGCTAAAATTTCCCTTCCCGTGATCGTGATGATACCCCCCCTTTGGGGCCCTCCTCTTTGGTATTCCATCTCTCATTCCTTTTTTGTGGCATTCTGTCTGTATATCTTTTCTTCTATTTTAGTCTGTATGACTATTTAACGCGTATGTATTTTGTTCATAATGTTATCAGAATCAAAAAACAAGAAAAGTAAGTTGTTGGAACGTTTACGTTGTTATTCACAAAACTACGTTACAGTCACAAATATGTCGAACCAACGGTAAGGTTATCGCTCTAAAGGTTCTCCAGATTCGCCAGATTCGTCAAATTCGCCACAAACTTTTCCAAAACGGTCAGATCACTTGTATGCCTTTAATTTTTCCGTTTTGTACAAATGCCTTTGATCTCCCTTTCCAGCCCGTATTGTGTATAGCCGATGGTTTCACAGGTATGGCATCAGTGTGTCACTGTCACTGTCACTGTCACTGTCACTGTCACTGTCTGTCCTTGTCTGTCATCACATTCCCCGACGCTGTCTCGACGAGATACCACGAGATACCATGGATAAACGGCGGTGTAACTTATGCATACTTTTTAAAATTTTGTATCCGTCTTTGCCATTTTGTTCTACGTAAATCATATTTGTTGCATTTGTCCAAAGATAAGTTTGAACTTAGACAAACCCGTTTATACTTACATAATACAGATCAATCATTCAGTCATTCAGTCTCTCTCTCTCTCTCTCTCTCTCTCTCTCTCTCTCTTTCTCTCTGCCTGGCTTTCTCTCTCTCTCTCTCTCTTTCTCTCTCTCTCTCTCTCTCTCTCTCTCTCTCTTTCTCTCTGCCTCTCTTTCTCTCTCTCTCTTTCTCTCTGCCTCTCTCTTTTTCTCTTTCTCTCTCTCTCTCTCTCTCTATCTCTCTCTCTCTCTTTCTCTCTGCCTCTCTCTTTCTCTTCTACATTTTTGACTTTCCAACCACCACCACCACACCCCCCTCCCCCACCCAGACACACATCACTTTGCCACCCACTTGCCTTTGCCGTTGTTGTTTCATATAATTCATATAAAACTTTTTATGTAAAATGTTAAATTTTAATGTCTAATGTAAAACGCCATGAGACTGCCATTCGGCGGTGAACCGCGCTATAAAAGAATGTTTTATTATTTAAGTTATTGAGACATCCCAGTGCACTAAGGGATTTATAGAGCAAATCGAGAAAATTCATTATTGAACGAAGCGCGTAGCGCTGAGTTCAATAATTATTTTCGAGATTTGCTCTATAAATCCCTTAGTGCACTGGGATTGTTTCAATAACGATATTGTCAGTACCGCCATAGAAAAAAGAAGATTCCAAACGCACATTTTGCTACGCGCATTTGAATAGGCATTTAACTGTGTGGTCAGGTCGTGTACAGTAAGATCTACTTTTGTGTGGGCCGGTGTCTCAAGTGTGTCGTGCTTTCGTCTCACGCATTTTGATTTCTGTTGGTAAATTCCAGTGTAGCGTTAAGCTGAACAGTGATGATCTTTCAGAGATACCTCATTTGAACTCGGAGAAAGGACTGTGCTCTTCATTATTTGCAATTCGAGACCTTCAGTCGAGCTTCGATGGATTGACTGTGCGGAGTGACTCCCCTTGAATTGACTACCCCACGAAGGACTCGACGGTTCGCACATTTTCAAAATAAATGTGGCATATTTCTCGTGTTGTATCTTCACTCATCGGGGAGTCTGATACTAAATATGAACGGTAAGAATGCTCTGAACCCTACACGTATTATATCCCCATCGTTTTTTCGTTCACATTTGCCCAACATGTTAATTTGCTGAGCGGGGTTTATGTCGTCTGCTAGACAAGAACTATCGAACCACTGCAGTCTGCACTGTCACTGAGTCTGCACGAATGAGCCAGGTAGGCTGGTAATAAGTCTTATAATTATATGGTAAGAACGTTCTGAACCCTACACGTTTTCGATTACGATTGTTCTTGCCTTGAAATAATAATTCGGAAACCATTCATTTACTGAACTGATGCAGTCGTATTTCAGTGTAGTCTGCTACGTATGACAGAGTCGATCGAATCAGTCTTCCAAATGCTGTGTACGTTATCGGAATAACACTTGTGTTTTCTGTTAGCCGCTGGGAATTGTATGCTAATTCATCATTTGGAAATGTGGATGATAAGCTACATGCCACTAACACGGCATATTATGAGAAGAATCTATGCAAATCGGCGAAAATGAGATGAAACACAGCGGCTTCTATTTTTAGATCACTGGCACTGGCACAGGCACATGCAATCTGTCAGAAAAAAAACCCACTTCTGCTTTAATTGAGAAGCAGGGAATTTATGGTCATTTGGTATTGTGGAGAATATAAGCTACATGTCATTAATTAATTCTGAGGATGAGAGTACAGTCTCGCTTTGGCAAAGGGCGTAAGAATACGCTCTGTGGAAAAGTTAGCGCACTCCAAGAGTGCGCTAACAGATTTAAGCGCATCGCCATTAGCCAATCAACTGGTTCACATCAGTCATGTGACACCAGTACTTACTGACAATTATTATTATTATTATTATTATTATTATTATTATTATTATTAATTCAGTGTCATGTACTTGTACAGATAACACACATTTAAATGTTCATTCTGGGTAGGGAAAAACCAGACAATGAAACATTTTCATTAATAACTCTAGTTTCCTGCGAACAATCTGAACAAAGTGATTGGATAATCATGATGCACTGACTTGCTATAGCCTTGAGAAAGTTGTGTGTGTGCGCACGTGTGTGTGTCTATACATATACTGGAGTTTCGCAACCCGACCGAGAGACGAATGAAATGTAATGCCGAGGGAAGTCGATTGTTCTCCTGCCCGCTAGCGTTGATTTATGTTACAAAAACGTACTTTGCTATCATTTACACACACACACACACACACACACACACACACACACACACACACACTCTCTCACACACACACACACACACACACACACACAAAAACGTACTTTGCTATCATTTACACACACACACACACACACACACATACACACACACACACATACACATATATATACACACACACACACACACATACGCCTGCACACACATACACACACACACACAGTGACACACACACACACACACACACACACACACATAAAGACATACACACACATACACACACACAACTTGAGCAAACACACACACACACACACACACACACACACACACACACACACACACACACACACACACACACACACCCTCCCTCAAAGCACACTCTCTTTTCCTCAGTTTTTCCGCCGGTATTTCTACACCCCCCTACCCCCCCCCCCCAAAAAAAAAAAAAAAAAAAAAGGTCGCCCATCTTACTTTTTGCGTCAGCGAGCCTAGCATACATTTGTACCCGAAGATTTTTATTTTTTAGATTTGTTCTTCCACCGTAACCTGTCTCATAAACCACGTGCGATTGTGCTGAGCAGTATGAAGGTTGCGCCAAAATAAGAAAACAACCAAAGTAGGTCAAGGATTTGTCTTTTTACTTCTGTCCAGCATTCGTGTTTTGGCCAAGATGAGAAAATGTTAGCAGTGCACGTGCTAAGGAGAAAGAGACTGGATGTATATTTGGAATACTTTTACGGGAAATGGAGTCATTTGGTTGTGAACATTAAGGGCAGAATATAGCTGCGCTGAGTCAGCGGCACAGACGACGCACTGCATATTACTGATGCTGCGATAGGGATTATGTCGAGTACTTGACCTGTTTTCTTTTCACGCAACGTGTTGCGGGCTGGGATAATCTGCTCGTCTGTGCCGCTGACTCTGCGCAGGTATAATCTGCCCCTTAGCAGTGCGCTTCTGATTAACACGTCTAAAGTTTCGATGATTCTAATGTTGAGATACTTCACGAAGTCAATCAATCAATATGAGGCTTATATCGCGCGTATTCCGTGGGTACAGTTCTAAGCGCAGGGATTTATTTTTTTATTTTATTTTATTTTATTTTATGCAATTTATATCGCGCACATATTCAAGGCGCAGGGATTTATTTATGCCGTGTGAGATGGAATTTTTTTACACAATACATCACGCATTCACATCGGCCAGCAGATCGCAGCCATTTCGGCGCATATCCTACTTTTCACGGCCTATTATTCCAAGTCACACGGGTATTTTGGTGGACATTTTTATCTATGCCTATACAATTTTGCCAGGAAAGACCCTTTTGTCAATCGTGGGATCTTTAACGTGCACACCCCAATGTAGTGTACACGAAGGGACCTCGGTTTTTCGTCTCATCCGAAAGACTAGCACTTGAAACGAAGTTTCAAATACAATTTTTTGTTTTAGTGTTTTGTTTGTTTGTTATTGTTGTTCTTGTGTTATATGTACTTTGATTTTATAGTAGCTGGAAAAAACCTACAACGAGCCTACTTCCAGGGGCTCACATCAGGGCCGGACCAAGTTCCTTTGAGGGGGGGGGGGGGTTCCAACTGAAGGCAGGGGTCCAGGAGCCGCGGAGGCCCCGGTGGGGTGCAGGGGCAACGCCCCGGTGGGGGGTCTGGGGGGCAGAAGCCGAGAACATTTTGCATTTGTGAGGTCATATTTTGGTCTTTCCTTGCAACTGGGAATCAAAATTACACATTTTAAGCCGAGAACATTTTGCATTTGTGAGGTCATTTTTTGGTCTTTCCTTGCAACTGGGAATCAAAATTACACATTTTCATAATTTGAAATAGATTTAGAAGACCAAATAAACTAACCCTTGTTTTGTAATTACTATGATTGCTTAAAATAAGCATTATATGCTTGAGTATGTAATCATCCATGCATTGTTCTTGTCATGATTAAAATCGAATAAAGTTCTGTTTAAAAAACAAAAAAAGGGAGTTGGTGGAAGAGCTCAAAAAGTCCACATATTTTTTTTCTCTCTCTGAGAGGTACATCGGAGGGCCAGGGGGGGGGGGGAGGGGTCCGGAACCCAGGAACCCCCCCCCCCCCCAGATCCGGCCCTGCAAATCCATGAGAGGTGGTATAGGACAAATGTCCTGGAAAATGCAAAAGTAATAGGACATTTGTCCTGAACAAAAATAAATCAATAGGACTTTTTTTTTGAAACAAAACATAAATTTAATTAAACTTGATTAGTTTCTTGTCACAAAGATAACAGAACAAATAACATAATGTTCTTGGCAAAAAGGTAACAGAACAAATCAAAGTAATAAAAACGTGTTGTTCCGTCTCTGAGCTAATGACGACAATTCACTGTGATTCTTCCTTTCTCTTTCTGGTGGATGCCCACATTTCCACAACCTTCACCACCCACTGTTTCTTTTGAATGTCATCCTTTGGCCCCTCCAGGTAGCAAATCAAACTACTGTAAGTTGAAAAGTACTGACAATGTCCGGATCAAATGAAAGCATAATCGGACAATGACCACTTTGTGACAAAAACTATAGGACAGATGTCCTCTTGCATGAAAAATGTATAGGACATTTGGAAAAAATATATGTGTATGTCCGATGTCCGATGTGGATGTGAGCCCCTGTACTTCGTGCCTACTTTGTGATTGATTTTCCCCCGTTGTTTTCAATCGGTTGGAAAACACAAACCAGAAAACGTACCCTACAAAGGAAAACTTATTCCTGCCGGGCCTTCAGATTTTACTCAAATTACAACAGAATCGACTTTGTTTATGAAGTTAGTAGCAATATTTTTCAACTTTTCCCAGATCAGAAAAAGGTTTATGTGTTACAAAGGGTTCCTTCTCAGTTCGGAACGAAAGGGGATACCGAATTGCATGAATAACTCGGTCGGTTTTGTATGGGTCGTGGAACAGTTGGTTTACCTTGGCAAACAAACCTACGTGACATAATAAGCCAAACACTAGCAAGCGGCGTGTCTCCACACTTACTATTTGAGTTTGACCAGAACCGAGATCTGAAAGGTTGCTGTCTGCTGTGCGTGTACTAACCTACGAAAATGACAGACTCCAACAGTATACTAGGCGAGAGAGTGTCAGAGTGTTTGGTATTCCGCAGAGTGTTGGTGAGACAGCGGAAGAGGTGGAGGAGAAAGCCATCAAAGTCTTTCAAGATGCAGGTGTGGACGTGAGTGAGGCTGACATTTCTGTGTCACACAGAGCAGGAAAAGCAGTGAAAGGGTCTCGCCCCATACTTGTTAGATTTGTCTCTCGCCGCAAGCGAAGTGATGTGATGAAAAACAAGAAAACCCTCAAAGACAAACCGGAGTACAAGAATGTCTTCATCAATGATGACATTACCCCGCTGAGGGCCAGGTTGTTGGGCTTTGTCAAGAAACTCGGCCCGTATAATGCTTGGACCATCGACGGCAAGATCTTCTGTGCGAAGAAGTCACCTCCTGGCCTTCATCCATCAGACCGTCCCAAACCGGTCGTCATTGACACGCCTGATGATCTATTCAAGCTGGGCGTCACCGAAGTCGACTACCATGCCCTGGGTCTGTCGCACCTTGCTGAGGAACCTGCAGATGGGCGTTTGGGGTCTGCCATGGCCGAGGGTTAGCGGTGCCCTGGGGGCATTGATTCAGCGTCTCCCCCTCATGTGAGTCAGGTGTGTGGTGCTGCGAACTATGAGAAGAAAGGAGGTGGTGGTTTAGGGAAAGACTTTGGTGGTGAAGAGAGAGGTGAAGACAGAGTGGTGAAGGACTGTGATGATGGTGAAGAGAGAGGTGAAGACAGAGTGGTGAAGGACTGTGATGGTGATGGTGGTGAAGAGAGAGGTGAAGACAGAGTGGCGAAGGACTGTGATGGTGATGGTGGTGAAGAGAGAGGTGAAGACAGAGTGGTGAAGAACTGTGATGGTGATGGTGGTGATGAGAGAGGTGAAGACAGAGTGGTGAAGGACTGTGATGGTGATGGTGGTGATGAGAGAGGTGAAGACAGAGTGGTGAAGGACTGTGATGATGGTGAAGAGGGAGATGAAGACAGAGTGGTGAAGGACTATGATGGTGATGGTGGTGAAGAGAGAGGTGAAGACAGAGTGGCGAAGGACTGTGATGGTGATGGTGGTGAAGAGAGAGGTGAAGACAGAGTGGTGAAGGACTGTGATGGTGATGATGGTGATAAGAGAGGTGAAGTCAGAGGTGGTGCTGAGAGAGGTGAAGATAGAGGGAATGAATGTGGTGATGATAGTGGTGATGAGAGAGGTGAAGACAGAGTGAATGACTGTGGTAATGATAGTGGTGATGAGAGAGGTGAAGATAGAGTGAATGACTGTGGTGGTGATGGTGGTGTTGAGAGAGGTGAAGATAGAGGGAATGACTGTGGTGGTGATGGTGGTGATGAGAGGGGTGAAAACAGAGTGAAGGACTGTGGTAATGATAGTGGTGATGAGAGAGGTGAAGATAGAGTGAATGACTGTGGTGGTGATGGTGGTGATGAGAGGGGTGAAGACAGTGTGAATGACTGTGGTGATGAAGATATAGTGAATGTCTGGGGTGATGATGGTGGTGAAGAGGGAGGTGAAGACAGAGTGGTGAAAGACTGTGGTGATACTGTTGATGTTGATGTTGTTGATGTGTATGCAAATGTTTCTGATGTCGATATTCTGCATGACTCTCTGGATGTTGGCAATGCGCATGAAATGGATAATGTTGTTGTAATGTCAGATGTTGATGCTCATTTTGACTCGTTAGATGTTGAGAATGTACGTAACAAATCTACTGTTAAAATAGATGTATATAATGTTGATAGTGAGATTGGAGATTCCTCTGGTTCTGAATATAGTATTGAGGATAATCCTGATATACTCTCCTGCTTAGCGCTTAATGTCTGTGGAATCACTTCAAAGCTAAAATTTCCTGAATTTGTGAAATTTATTGCCAAATATGACATTATTTGTTTTAGCGAGAGCAAACTTGATGATATTGATGAGATTAACATTCCAGGTTATATAGCATTCTATAAGAATAGAGGAACATTTCGCAGAAAATCAGGCGGTGTATTAGTTTTATTACGGGAAGTGTTTGCTAACAATATAACTATTTTTGAAGAAAAAAAGCTGTCACATAAGATAAAAGAAGAGATGAAAATATGGTATACATTTTTGGATGTAGAAATGTGTGAGAATGCGTTATTTTTTAAGTTAGATAAGAAAATACTTGGACGTGACACCCTTTTCTGTGCTTTATATATTCCCCCTGAAGGGTCACCTTACCATAACAAAGATGTTTATGCTGAACTAGAAGAGGTGTACATGCAGTTTGGGTTAGATAATGATTATGTTTGTCTGTTAGGAGACTTAAATTCCCGCACTGGTCATCTGAGTGAAATGGTGCATGAAGATGATCAGCATTCAGAAGGTTTTGTTGATAATGACTTGTTTGACTCTGATGAGGTTGGTACTCTAATAGGTGAGCGGGCCTCACAGGATAATAATACTAATAACCTTGGTTTTAAATTGATTGATTTTTGTAAAATGACTGGCTTAGTTATTGCTAATGGTAGAGTTGGCGATGATACAGGGGTTGGTAAATGCACATGTAAGGATAAGAGCGTTGTTGATTTTTGCATCCTGTCAAAAGATCTGTTCTCGAAAGTTAATTATTTTTCTGTGATGGAATTTTGTGAAATGTATTCTGATGTACACTGTCCTGTTGTTTTGCATTTATTAAAACATAATGAAGTACGCGCTAATGATTGCCTAGCAGAAGTTGTGAAAAAAAACAAAAATGAAGATTTGCTGTCTAAAGGTAGAGAAAAGGATAACAAGTACACAAAACCAAAATGGGACAATAACAATGGGACCAAGTTAGCTTTTGTAGTTAATCTGAATGAGGATGATATTTATACTGTTGAAACTAAATTACAAAATATGCTAGCTACAAGTGAGAGTACGACAACAGATGACGTTGATAGTGTTACTAGTAAGATTTGTGATATTTTAAATTGTTCTGCTGAGAAAATCGATGTAATTAAAAAACAAAAATTTATGAAAAAGCCACGTTCAAAGAAATTTAAACTACAACAACCATGGTTTAGTGCAATTTGCAAAGAGAAAAGAAAAATATTTTTACATGCGAAAAACAAAGCAAGACGGTTTAAAAATGTGTTCAATGATGATGAAAAAAAGAGTGCTTTTAAAGAATACAAAAAGACAATAAAAAAGGAATGCAAGTCGTATCATAATGAGTTCGTTAAAACTTTGAGAAAGTTAAGAAGTACTGACCCGAAAGCATACTGGAATCTTCTAAATAAAAACAAAAAGAATAATTCCAAAACTAACTATCCAACTTGTTCTGAGTTTTTCGAACATTTCACTAAACTACAAGAGTGTGATGAAAATGATATGGATGATAGTAATGAACATTTAAATGAAGCAAGTAATGAATTTCTTAATGCGCCTTTTACAAAGGAGGAAGTTATCAAATGTATAGACAAGCTAAAAAACAATGCGGTCAGGATAAAATAATTAATGAATATTTAAAAGCGTCACATGATCGAATGATTGATATTTATGTATTGTTGTTTAATGTTGTTTTGCAGTCAGGAAAGGTTCCAACACAATGGGCCGTAGGTGAAATTATTCCATTGTACAAAAATAAAGGCTCTCAAGCTGACCCCACAAATTATAGAGGAATTACTATACTCAGCTGCTTCGGAAAACTTTTCAGTGCAATTTTAAATGATAGGTTATCAAACTTTTTGGAGAGTAATAACAAATTAGGTCAAGAACAAACAGGTTTCCGCACAGGTTTTTCAACACTAGACCATGTTTTTACTTTGCATTGTATATTAAACTTTTTTCTCAACAAAAAGAAGCGACTGTTTTGTGCATTTGTAGACTATGAAAAAGCGTTTGATAAAGTTCGCCGTGCATTTCTATGGGAGAAATTAGTTAGTTCTGATGTTAATGGGAAGTTTTTAAAAACTGTAAGAAATTTGTATGAAAATGCCAAATCTTGTGTTAAAGTTAATAGTGAGTGTTCTGGATATTTTCCCAGTTTGTGTGGAGTTAGACAAGGGGAAAACTTGTCACCGTTGTTTTTTGCTCTATTTTTAAATGATCTAAAGCCTTTTCTGTTGGAAAACAGTAATGGTTTACAATCTATGTCAAGAGAGGCTATTGTGGCTGGAATGGATGATACGGATGTAAATGCTTTGTTTCAAATGTTTTTATTACTGTATGCGGATGATACTGTGATCTGCTCAGAGTCGGAAAAAACCCTGCAAGAATGTTTAAACAAAATGCACGAATACTGTTTAAAATGGCGTCTAAATATTAATGTAAACAAAACGAAAGTTATAGTTTTTTCCAGAGGTAAAATTAGAAATAAACCACTGTTTACGTACAATGGCAATTTAATCGAAGTAGTGTTTGATGTAATGTACTTGGGCCTTAAGATTAATTATAATAATACATTTTCAGTCGCACAGAAGAATCTATATGATCGTGCCTCAAGGGCAATGTTTGTTCTTTTGCGCACTTGTAGACAATTGTCACTACCTGTGGACATACAAGTTGACCTGTTCGATAAAATGATTGCTCCAATTTTATTGTATGGATGTGAAGTATGGGGTTTTGGTTCCTGTGAACTTGCTACTAAACTTCAATTGCGTTTTTATAAAATTGTTTTCAAACTAAAAAAATCAACTCCAAATGTTATGATATTTGGTGAACTTGGAAGATATCAACTAGATGTTAATATGAAATGTAGAATGCTTTGCTATTGGTATAAACTGATTAGTCCTATTCATAAAAATAAATTTTCAAGTATTGTGTATTGCTTTACTTATAGATTGTATATCAACAAGATGATTGAATCCAAGTACTTATGTTTCATTGAAAAAACCTTAAATGAAATTGGTCTCTCTGGCCTTTGGACTTCTCAAGAAAATATTCAATACTCAAGCACATGGTTTAAAAAGAAAGTAAAAAGAAGTCTATATGACCAGTATATCCATAAATGGTTTACAGAAATTGGAACAAAAAATATGTTTTGGAATTATCGAATGTTCAAAGATATTTTTGCATGTGAAGACTACGTCACAACCCTGCCATATCAGCAATGTGTTTCAATGATGAAGTTTAGAACATTAAACAACAATTTACCTGTACAGAAAGAACGTTATCTTAACATCCCGAGGTCAGAAAGAACTTGCACCAAATGTGTATCGCATGACATAGGTGATGAATTCCATTATTTATTTGTCTGTGATTTTTTCAAAGAAGAAAGAGCTGAGTTGTTACCACCTTACTATTGGAAAAAACCTAATGCACTTAAATTTAAAAAGTTGTTTGCTACTAAGAAAAAGAAATTGCTAAAGAATATTTTGGACTTTACTAATAGAATTTGTAACAGTTTTTCATAATTTTTTTATTTTTTTATTTTTTATTTTTTATTTTTTTTTTATTTATTATATTAGCATATATCATGATTGTATTGATTGTATTTATTGTTCAAAATGCCCCCATGGGTTATGGACCAATAAACTTGAACTTGAACTTGAACTTGTTAATGACTCCAGCAAACTCATTACTAACAATGGAATAATGAGTCTGGCATTGCCTATAACCGATCGGCGAATAGAACAATGCAAATCACACAAACTAAACCCCAGGGACTTGGAAATTTAATTTACATAATTATTAGTATTGCTTGCGAGCACCATGAGCTGAACGTGGGAGTATGCAGGTCAGGTTTATAGCGACATTGAACAGGAGAAAGGGGTGGGGTGGGGGTGGGGGTCGGTGGGCTTCGGTAGGGGGTGGTGTCTCCAGCAAATCACAGACAATGGAATGATAAGTCTGGCACCACCTCGAGCCGACCAGTCACTGGAACAATAAAAATCATGAAAAAAGAAATCTGGACTCTGTCTACAAAGAGAAGATAAAGATTCACAGCTATCTCATCACGCACGGGAGGACATTCAGCGGACCGTGTCGGCGGTGTCATCAAAGATCCGGCGGTTTCTGACAAGTCCTTTTGATCTCGCCGACTTCAAAGAATACCGCCCGTCGTTTTCTGGTCACGGGTGATTGGCGTTGTGCAGAAGAAAGACGCACCCGAGCGTGCCTGGGGAATGCCAGAAATAAATTAGACACAAAACGAGTTCCGTTGAGAAGTCTGCACCATAATGGGGTCGGTTGCACACGTTGAGGTTTTTATTACCCGATTGCATGCTTGCTGCTTGTCGTTGATTAGCTAACGGCCCTTTGGTCCATTTTGGGGCACAGGGTCTGACATACAATGGAACAGTTCATTGAACGCCGATAGACATGTACAAAAGCAAAAAAGTGTGGTTTGTGCGTTTGCAACTGTTATCCAGAAAAAGTAAATGTAGCAAATGAAATTGTTTAGAGCGCTTTAGCACCGTTAGTTTGTCAGAAAAGCATGGTCCCATATTAGAAGCCGGTCCATATTAGGGGCCCTTCCTCTAATGCCCCTGGATATACTCAGTGGAACTTTGGAGGGTCCGAAGACCAGGGGGTCATATTATTGCTTTCGGAAGGCACATCCCCCTCCGACACACGATCTTTAGAGCGCTTAGGCCAACAAAAAAAGAGGTCTGTTTACGGTAACATAGGCCAAAAAAAATAGGGTCGGTAGGTCGGGATTTTTTTTTTTTCCTTCCTTCCAAAAAACCATATTTTTACGTTATTTTGCAAAAAACCCAGATTTTTTTTTTCTCCCCCAAATGCCAAAAAAAAGGTCTAGGGTCGCGCGAAAAAAATAGGGTCGGTCGGGTTACCGTAAACAGACTATTTTTTTGTGTGGGCCTTAAGTTAATGTAATGCCGACTTTTGTCTATGCGTGCGTTTTTCTATCTGGTGAGTATATTTTGTATTGTTATCTTGTCAACTTTGTAAGTTTCGCCGATGTCAGTCTGCTTAATTAATTCAGCAAAAACACGCAGAATGTTGCCGCGTTGTCAAGTTTCTTTTTCCACGTAAAATCCTGGATAGATCTATAGCGGTTAACATGATCGTGCATTTGGGACGTATATATCTATACGAGCGTTTATGTACCGTTCGGATATCACGATTTTTTCACATTCTTACGCCAGCCGAGAATTGAATGTTACAATCTCAGTTTGAAGACTAGAATGAGTACACCGTTCGAATGAGTCGCTCTCGGGAGACAAAAATATAATAAGGTGCGAATGAGCCGAAGTTGATGGAAGGATTGAGCTTCCGGTGCAATGGCATCCATTACCGCATTACAATGACAGATCTTCTTCGTCGTTATTTTAGTTCAGGTTTTATTTTCCAGCACTTTAGACGAGGAGATAATTTTGATGAATAATTCATATGCACTTCTTAAGTCTTCTATATATTTGACTGAAAGTATCGCCGAAGAAACAGTGTGGAATATTTATGTGGCGAAAAGTTGGTTGGTTTTATTCCCGTTGTTGAAGATAAACGGGCGACAATGATGAATAATAGATTGTCTGGGAGTTGCGTTTGGCGTTTTAGTGTTTTGCACATCTGTCGCAGAAGATTGAGGAACACATACGCACGCACAGACACAGACACAGAAATCGACACACAGACGCACACCTTCCCAGACACACACGCACGCTAGCACGCACGTAAACACAAAGTCATACAGAGATAGACACACACCCATCCAGACACACAAATATACGCGCACGAACACACACACACACACACACACACACACTCACACACACACACACACACACACACACACACACACACACACACACACATACACACAACAACTACTTCAGATCTTCGAATGAGTCATTCTGAGACGTCTGATACGAATGAATAAAACTTTCTGATGAATTATTGAGATCTTTGACCAACTACTGTCATTTCAAAAAGAAAGTATTACTTCCTTTTTATTTGAATCATGCAATCCTTTAAGAGGGGGGGGGGGGGTGGTGGTGTAGGGGTGAAGTAGGGTGATTGTTGTGAATGGGGTAACGTTCGCTTGTTTCGAACTTTAAACCGTTCAGACATTTGAACGATTCAAATGAGACTGTCTTATTCCAGGACTAGCTCTTTCGTTTTCACAGTGGACAGTGATGATAACCGGGATATCATTTATGGATTATCAGTCAAACAGTTTATTTACCAAATGCAAAGCACAGGATTTTGTTATGGTGTATGCAGAAAACTTCACACTCCTTCCACACGCATATATCATAATAAATATATGTACAGATAAAGTGTTCAATTTCACTGGGCCTATTTACGTGTGTATACCAACCAGACAGTTCAAAACGGACGGATTGTCAAGAAATCAGACAGACGAGGAGACGGACGGACATATTAACAGGCAGACAAACAGACGGACAGACAGACGTAACAGACAGACAGACAGACAAACAGAGGGACAGACAGACAGACGGACGGACCCACCTTCAGCTAGTCAGTTACACACACACACACACACACACACACACATGCGCGTTGATGTCAGACCGATACACTTTTTGGCCGAGAACAGACCTGGATTTTATTACCTACTCTTTTTCTCTACATTGTATTAACCGTTGAGTCATCAGTGACATTTGAAACGTAATTTGTCATAGGAGATCTAGAAAGACACCATAAAGGAGTGACTAAGTATCTGACACCTTGAGTTTGAGTACCCGTGTGTGAGTCACACCCCGTAATACTGATCGAATTCCTTACCTCCATTCTTCCTCGCTCCTTTTTTTCGACTACCTCCGCTCCTCAGTCCAACCCCCCCCCCCCCCCCCCCGCACCCCCGTGAAAACACCACCAATCCCCTTCTCCACTTGTACCGATTATTTGATCGACTTATATTGTCGACACTGGAAGTCTGTGACCTGTCGTGACCTTCTCCCTTGGATTCTTTGTCTCATTACATTTTATTGATTTATTGTTTGTTTCTTATTTTAATTGATTTATAGTTTATATTTAATTTCTGTTTTTATTTTTATGTTATAATATTTTTTTTACATTCACACGTGTGTGTGGAGGGATTTCGAGAAAACTCATGAACCGAACTTCATAAAACTTTACATACAAATTCTTCCAGATGATACCCCAGACGTGTTTTTTTTTCTCCATTTGGGGGGGGGGGGGGGGGGGGGGGCAACTATCTTTGATGACGTCATATTTGGCTTTCGGTGAAAGTTGAGGCAGCACTAACACGCCGTCATGTTTCAATCAAATGGATTGAAATTTTGGTCTAGCAATCTTTGACTCAGTCGGGACTGTAGGATTGCATTTCAGCTTGGAAGCTTACACAATAATTAATCAGTTTGCTAATTAAAGTTGTTATTTAAATCGAATTTTCAACAACAAATTGAAAGAAATGATGGCATTATATTCCTTATCTTCTCCCAAATCCAAAAATATACAGATATGTCATGTTAACTGTGCAAATGTACTCTTTAAGAAAATCTGTGTGTACATATTAGGTACAACGTTCACATGCTCTGCCAATACGAGCGCAGTCCGACACAGTCGGTGGGTTTGGGCTAGCCAAGGCTTACTACGTGTAGTCTCAGTGATTACTGGTTTGGGGTGTTGTTCTAATTTCAGGCCGATAGATTGACTAAATGTTTTAATATCGCTTCACGCGACTTGCTTTTCCTTCTCTTCCCAAACCGCCGTCTGTCTGTCTGCCT
>NW_027125778.1:0-16544 GCF_037325665.1 Littorina saxatilis
ACACACACACACACATACATACATACATACACACACACACACACACACATACACACATACGGACGAGGAGCACCTTAGGTACCGGTCATACGCAGACGGATCTGTGTGACTTCTGTACGTACGAAATCCACATTAGGTACCGTTTGGCTATACACAGTGTGTAACCCGTACGGACGAAGGCGTTAAGTACTTGTTTCCTATACACACTGATGGTTGTGTATAGTGTCAGTAAAGTGTGAATAGGTGAGGATGGAACTTTAACCGTGGATCACTTTACATGTATAACCTCAATTAATATGTTGCATGTTTTGCTTTTGATTTGTATGTTCCTTACTTTGTCATTTTGTTGTTTATGTTTATTTGCTTGTTTGCTTACTTGTCGATTGTTTGCTGGTTCGTTCGTTTACTTTGTTTATTTGTCATGTTGCTTTACTTGTTTATCATTTATTAGACATTTGTATTAGAAGTAAGGACCGGTTGTAAGAAAAGGCGTCACCTTAAACCTCTATCCTTGAAAAATAAAGTTCCATCATCATCATTATCATCTCTCTCTCTCTCTCTCTCTCTCTCTCTCTCTCTCTCTCTCTCTCTCTCTCTCTCTCTCTCTCTCTCTCTCTCTTTTTACATTTAGTCAAGTTTTGTTTGTGCCGGTGTGCGTGCGCGTGTGTAGAGCGATTCAGAGTAAACTACTGGACCGATCTTTATGAAATTTAACATGAGAGTTCCTGGGTATGATATCCCCCGATTTTTTTTGATTTTTTTCGATAAATGTCTTTGATGACGTCATATCCGGCTTTTTGTAAAAGTTGAAGCGGCACTGTCACACCCTCATTTTTGAATCAAATTGATTGAAATTTTGGCCAAGCAATCTTCGACAAAGGTCGGACTTCGGTTTTGTATTTAAGCTTGGTGGCTTAAAAATGTATTAATGACTTTGGTCATTACAAATCTGAAAATTGTAAATAATTGTTTTTTTATAAAACGATCCAAATTTACGTTCATCTTATTCTTCATTATTTTCTGATTCCAAAAACATATAAATATGTTATATTCGGATTAAAACAAGCTCTCAAAATTAAAAATATAAAAAATTCTGATCAAAATCAAATTTCCGAAATCGATTAAAAAACAATTTCATCTTATTCCTTGTCGGTTCCTGATTCCAAAAACATATAGATATGATATGTTTGGATTAAAAACACGCTCAGAAAGTTAAAACGAAGAGAGGTACAGAAAAGCGTGCTATGCAGCACAGCGAAACCATCACCGCGCTAAACAGTCTCGTCAGTTTCACTGGGTTTTGCGCGAGCGGCGGACTACGGTCACTGTGAAAAAATGCAGTGCGTTCAGTTTCATTCTGTGAGTTCCACAGCTTGACTAAAATGTAGTAATTTCGCCTTACGCGACTTGTTTTTTTTTGTTTTTTTAAAATTGTAGAAAACCGGTTTCTTTTTTTGTTGGTTTTTTTTGTGTGGTTTGCATGGTTGTTTATACAAAAAGCAATTCAGGAGCCATAGATGGTTACTTTTTTTTCTCTCCTTTTTTTGTTTTTCTTATTCTCGTCCATCCGCTCCCTCCCACCCCCCTCATAATATTCACAAACGTCATATATCACTTCACCTCATCTCGACTTATACATTACTCACAATCTTCTAATGTACATTTTATTTTCCAATAATGATACTATTCAAATCGTATCTATCACCATACTAATATTTACTAATACACATTTTTGCAATCAAAATAATGTGATTAAGTACCTTATTATTTTGGCATATATTACTAGGTTGATAACCAAACAAGACATCGTGTTCTGAGAGGTGCACATTTGATCCTGTATTTCTAAAAATATAATGGACAACATTTTCCCAAAAGCTCGTCAACTTCTCACATTGACAAAAAAAGTGTTCAACATAATCAATGTGTTTACAAAATGTACATAATTTTGTTTCTCTAATTTTCATTTTATTTAATAATATATTCGTGGGATAAATATTATGTAATATTTTTCATTGTAACAATCGCAATCTTTCTTCTTTTGTACATTTGCTTGCTAACAGCTAATGACTGTGATCTAGTTTAACCTGATATTTATGTAACCAAAATGTAGCAGCGCAAGGCTCGCTCGGTTTAGACTGGACTATCAGCATGCGAATCTTTCTCGCGGAGGGGTTAATGATCACAGGGTTCCGTGTGTCAAGGTCATTATTGTGTTCGCCTGCTCGCGGGCTGGCTGTGTTTTTGCGAAGTGCAAGCGCTCGCACAGCAGTCTTCACTGCGCGGTACTCAAAAAATCTAGAGGGACTGTATCCTTTCTTTGTGCACAGTTGGTTAAAAGGAATCATATCTCCGTTAACCCAAATATCTTTCACCATATCTAAATGCGCTTCTATCCATTTTTTTAAATATAAGCTTTTATTTTTATAAACCACTTTTATATTGTTCCACAAACATTGATCGCCAAAGCGATCTTCTCTCTCATAAATCAATGCTTTATTATGGATTCATTTTAAGAGAACTTCTGTCAAAAAGTTTGATCGAATGCATTCAATACCTTGGTTTTAGTAGTGTTGTGGCTTTAAAACAAAGTAAATTTCTTCCCAATACCTGATAAAGACTTAACGGAATCGTTGTCCACGGTTCATGTTTTTGTTGTTGAAGTTTTGCTGCCCATGTCAGTAAAAAAGAAGTCTGCATATCGTGGACGTTTATCATGTTAATACCACCTTCTTCCACCACATTACACAATACATTTCGTTTAACTTTTTCAAAGGCTTTTGTATTTGAATACTTCCTTTTCCAGAGAAACCTGAACAAAATAGTATTCAACTTATCGAGAACTTTAACAGGGGCAAGAAGCGCCTGCATAACGTAAACAAATTGTGAAACTAAGAAGGACTTAATAATACATAATTTGCCGCTTATACTTAAATTTCTTCTTGACCATCTGCAAATGATTTGTTCAACTTTTTCAAGTCTTTTTGGACCAATTTTCCATAATTTCAGAGGCCGGGATGTCATTTTTAAAACTGACTAATTCCCATGATTTTAACCTGGGTATTCCATTTAATATCGCAATATTTCTCTTGACAGTTTTTACGCGATCCCTACCACATTGCTTCCGTTTCACTTTTATTTAATTTTAAGCGAGATATATTGGAAAAATCATCAATAATTTTCAAAACCGTTTCCATGTCGTTTTTATCTTGAAGTAAAACAGTTATGTCATCGGCGTACATAGCCAGTTTCAAGATACGCGATGTTTGTTCTGCAAAACCTACATCTGGTAAGGCAAATCCTTTAATATTGGGGTGACTTCGGATTTGTATTGCTAATAATTCTACACTTATTTCTTCCGAAATCCAACCCATATAATTTATGCAGCTCGTGGTGTTTGTCATTAAACCAATATGTAATGCTATTTGAGACCGTGGAAGAACCAGGTTGGTTATTGCCCTTTTAACTTCTCTTAAAACTTTAATCCATTTAACAAATTTTTCGCCAAAACCAAATTTTTTAAAGGACCAGACCACATAGTCTTTTGAGATGGAATCGTAGGCTCGGGCGTAGTCAAGGGCAAGTAATATACCTGCTTGATTTCTTTCATTAGCGTAATTAATGACATCATCAATTAATCTAATCAAGTTACTTGCCTTTCTTCCCTTAATACATCCTGTCTGATCTTCTGACACGAGGTCAGAAATAACACCAGATACGCGCTGCGATAAACATGTTGCCAGCATTTTATAATCTGTATTGGTTACAGATATAGGGTTTCCAATTCTTAAGGCTATCTCTCGGCAAATCTTTATCCTTATGGATCAACGTGATAACTGCTCTTTTCTGAGTATCTGACAATTCACCGACTCTAAATGCACTTTGAAGGGAATTAACCACCATCATTTTTACTTTAGGCCAACATTTTTTCATGAAACTTGTAGTCAATCCGTCTAAACCTGGTGACGAACCATTTTTTAATAAAGACAGCGCCCTGCCGATTTCTAACACGGTAAAATCAGTTTCCAAACCATATTTTCGTTCGTCATTTAACTGAGGAATATTTAAATTAAGAACTTTACTTTCAGCATCCTCCTCAACAAAATTCCCATTTTTATCAAACACGTTATTGTAAAATCTCACTTGCTCCTGTAAAATTCCTTTTTGCGTCGTTATTGAGAGCCATTTTCATCTATTAATCTGTCCATAAATTTTCAATCAGCTTTCACTTTTTCCATATTTAAAAAATATAATATCACTTCACATGCACAATTCTATATAACATATTACAACCAAACACAATAGCAAATAAGCAAAAAAACTCAGAACATGGTTTGAAAGGGTAGCTTTATTGGTCTTTTTTTCGAACGAATGTAAGGATCACTATATCCCGCCAAACCGCAACACGGTGGCCTAGTGGTAAGGCGTCCGCCCGGTGAGCGGGAGGTCGTGGGTTCGAACCCCGGCCGGGTCATACCTAAGACTTTAAAATTGGCAATCTAGTGGCTGCTCCGCCTGGCGTCTGGCATTATGGGGTTAGTGCTAGGACTGGTTGGTCCGGTGTCAGAATAATGTGACTGGGTGAGACATGAAGCCTGTGCTGCGACTTCTGTCTTGTGTGTGGCGCACGTTAAATGTCAAAGCAGCACCGCCCTGATATGGCCCTTCGTGGTCGGCTGGGCGTTAAGCAAACAAACAAACAAACAAACAAAATATATCTCGCCAACTAGAGTTATTACGGCTTGTTGATTTTGCCAATACAAAAGTCATTTTTTCTCACTTCATTGGTGCAAACAGTGTAATATTGTGTTGTAAATTCTATTGTTATGCGATTGTTGTTATATTTGTAAGCATAAGAGAGAGAGAGAGAGAGAGAGAGAGAGAGAGAGAGAGAGAGAGAGAGAGAGAGAGAGAGAGAGAGAGAGAGAGAGAGAGAGAGCGAGAGAGAGAGATTTTTCACTCTATCAAAGTATCTCCTTTTGAATGCTAAATATAAGTCAGGGAATACATCTAAAAATGGCCTCCAAATTCCAGGAAATATGTATATTACCTGGATATTTTAGGGAATATATATATATTCATTGAGTGAAACAGGGAATACGTATAAATCAAATCTCTTATATTATTAAAAGCTGCATCAAAAGGTGTGCAACATTGATATCGGGACTACACAAAATAGAATGTTTATATAATGGGTGGTGGTGGATAATGCTGTCTGGATTAAAATATAAAAAGAGGTAAACAGGTGGCGAACTGTTAAGTTTCACTGACGGTTTAGTCTTCAGTGACAATGCAAATAACAAATCAGAGGTGATTCTTGCTAAACATCAAGCTTTTATTTATTCGTATGAATTTAGCAATGAAAAACGGATTGACAATTAAGGGTAAAGAGAGAGGGGGGGGAGAAAGAAGGAGGGAGAGAGAGAGGGAGGGGGGGGGGGGAGAGGAACGGGGGAAGAGAGGCAGGGCGAGAGAGAGGGATGCGTGGGGCTGGCGGTGGGGGTTGGGGTTGGGGGGGGGGGGGGGCGTGGAGAGGAGCAGCTAGTCGTAGAGCGGTTCGACTCGCGCAGTGGCTATACATTACACGGTTCGCGTGCCATCAATTAGCACGTCGTCAAGCAGGTAACCCGCTGAGAAACCTACTGGAGAGCTAGAGAGACAGCTGGACGCATTCCTTGTTTATGGTCAGCAGATTAATGTACTGCCACACTGAGATTGAAGTCGCAGAGGGTTACATCGGACTGGGTGGCCGAGTGGTAACGCAGTTGCGCTCGGAAGCGAGAGGTTGCGAGTTCGACCCTGGGTCAGGGCGTTAGCAATTTTCTCCACCCTTTCCTAACCTAGGTGGTGGGTTCAAGTGCTAGTCTTTCGGATGAGACGAAAAACCGAGGTCCCTTCGTGTACACTACATTGGGGTGTGCACGTTAAAGATCCCACGATTGACAAAAGGGTCTTTCCTGGCAAAATTGTATAGGCATAGATAAAAATGTCCACCAAAATACCCGTGTGACTTGGAATAATAGGCCGTGAAAAGTAGGATATGCGCCGAAATGGCTGCGATCTGCTGGCCGATGTGAATGCGTGATGTATTGTGTAATAAAAATTCCATCTCACACGGCATAAATAAATCCCTGCGCCTTGAATATGTGCGCGATATAAATTGCATAAAATAAAAATAAAATAAATAAATCCCTGCGCTTAGAACTGTACCCACGGAATACGCGCGATATAAGCCTCATATTGATTGATTGATTGACATCCTCATATAGTCACAGTATACTGACACCAGTCCTAGCATGATAGAGCGGCTGTCACTATAGGTGTCTCTCTTTGTGTGTCTGTATCATATTACTTGTGATTAAAACAAAAAATGCCTGATAGGAAACAAATAGAAAAAAATGTTATGACAGAAATTCCCCTAATATTTCCGAATGTCATTTCTACAATGACGCTTTGAATGACGTCTTGATAAAAGTTGGTTGACGTGAAATGTGGCTTGAAAAAAAGAGCATTAAAACCTTTAACGTAATGCAACAAGCAGAGAATGCAGATAATATGGAATATTAGCTGTCATGGGGGTACGATACCAGTTAATCACGTTTAACCGAATGTTTGGAGATTCGAGAGTGGAGGGTGTCATTATTGAAGAGAGAGAGAGATGGAGAGAGAGGAGAGTTGGGAAAAGAGAGAGTGTGTGTAAGAAGGTGAGAGACAGAGGGCGATGGGGAGAGGTTGAGTGATCATATGAGGGGTGTTGTCAATATTAGAAAGATAGAGGGGGAGAGAAGGAGAAAGAGATGGGAGGGTGAAGAAAGAGAGAGAGTGTGTAAGATGCCTCCATAAGAGATGTAGCCTAGAATAAAAGCAATGTCCCTCGATGCATGTATTATTTCTCTTAACGAGTATAAAATAAGTTATGTAAGTCATTTTAGGCCTAATATGAAAACAATAATGTTGAAGTCTGAATCCAGTATCATTATTTTGAACTGTTTCGGTCTATACATGTAGTCTGCTTAAAGCAGAACGCTTCCGTGTAGCATAAATATATATCTTTCATGTTCTCTTGGGACGGGCCAGGGAATGTGTTACAAACTAACGCTTGCTTATTAGCAAGCCCAGTCAGTTCTGTACGCGAGTAGTGAAACATGATAGCGGTCAGTGGATCAGTTACCAACATTCCTACTGACATCTGGTAGTGATTTAGTCTTGATGGTGATCGGTGCTTTCCTTCGTTAGCCACTGGACTTGTCAGTTACATTTTGACGATTATCTGAGCGACCCCTTTTACAGAAAATTCAAATAGCAACCGAACCCATTCATGGAAGATCATATAGGATGTACATTAGGTCCCTAATCACGAAGACGGTCACCTAGAAACTCGCTCAAATATGTGATTTTTCTTGATACATTGTTAACTAATCTAAAAGATTGGAGTTTTCCTAACAATACACACACACACAACGTATTCGTTTTGATAACAAAAATAATGATATGGCATGTATCAATAGCCGGCATGTGATAAAGGGGTAACAAAATAATAATTAACAAGTGACCATAAGGATCCTAATACTTTCCGTTTATCATCTCGTGCTGTGGTTGTTGTTTTATTATTTAAAGTCTTCTTCATCGAAATGATAAGACATCTCGGGCTGATTGGTCCTGATATGGCTCAAAAGAGTCGGCTGGACCGAAAGCAAATATCAAGTAAAGTATCTGGGGCTGATAGAACATATAGACCCTAACGGGTGTAAAGTGAGCATATAATTATTAAAACCCTTCCTGGCCGGATAATATGGTACCTAGGGTCACCAAAGTTCAGAGCTTCTCGGCATCGACTCCGATGAGCATGCTTCCGAATAGTGGTGTCACCAGTTTTATCAGTTTTGGAGAAAAGTGGGTGCAAACGAAAACATTTAAACCATGCCTGACGGGATAATGTTGGCACTAGGATCATCAAACTACAGAGCAAATCAATATCAATCACCACAAACTGGGGCCTTAATTTCGGAGAAAATAACTGTGTCCTTACTGGAGACAATTGAGTTTGTTTGTTTGTTTGCTTAACGCCCAGCCGACCACGAAGGGCCATATCAGGGCGGTGCTGCTTTGACATAGAACGTGCGCCACACACAAGACAGAAGTCGCAGCACAGGCTTCATGTCTCACCCAGTCACATTATTTTGACACCTGACCAACCAATCCTAGCACTAACCCCATAATGCCAGACGCCAGGCGGAGCAGCCACTAGATTGCCAATTTTAAAGTCTTAGGTATGACCCGGCCGGGGTTTGAACCCACGACCTCCCGCTCACTGGGCGGACGCCTTACCACTAGGCCAACCGTGCCGGTTAGACAATTGAGTACATGTATACGAAATAGCATTTCCTGACGGGATAATTTTGAGTGACACCAGGGTCATCGATCCGCAGGACATAATTATGAGCGTTTATTCCCATGGACCTCGAGCTCATAGCCAAAATGAGTTTCAATAGCTTTACCTATTTGGGAGAAATGAGTACATATATATATGTTAGTCATATTGAGAACAGACACAAGTCAAACGGGATAATTGCACTATGATCAACAAACTACTTTGTTTGAATGCAAATGTGTTGTTTGTCCCCCAGAGGGTGGACGTTTGCGTTTGTTCCGGTCAGTCTATATGTCACACAAGTCACTAAAATATCACTCACGCGAACTGTCAAGACGCAAAATAGATAAGTTGGTAAATTGCTCTCCTAACGTGACAAAACGAAAGTGTCTGAGGCAGGAGATCGAATCCCATTGGCGTCGTTAATTTAAAAAAAAAAGCTCACTGGGTGACGCAGGGGTTTGTCGGACCTGTTCTTCTTAGGGGTTGGGGAGGGGGGAGGTGTTGCGTTGTTGTTTTTTGGGGGAGAAGAACAT
Source organism: Littorina saxatilis (assembly GCF_037325665.1). Taxonomy (NCBI): domain Eukaryota; kingdom Metazoa; phylum Mollusca; class Gastropoda; order Littorinimorpha; family Littorinidae; genus Littorina; species Littorina saxatilis. The sequence continues at coordinate 8,905 of NW_027125778.1, forward strand.
TGCAGTTATGATAAAACAAAATTCTGTCAATATTTGTCCCGCGCTAATCTGTGTAAAATCGCTTACCGTTGCCAATCATAATTCATATATTAATACAGGTACTGGTAGCCTCAGTCACACGAAATTGCTAATTTCTGTGGTACTGGTCAACTTTCACGTTATTCCTTTTGCATGGGCATAGTGGAGGCCACCTCAATCAGGACTGGCTGGGACTAATGTGTTTATTTTTTTTAATTAAGTGGGTTTATTTGAACATTAAATATTTTTACCTACCGCCGGATGCCCTTAGGCACCCCTGAAGCTCGACATGCAGCCGTCCGGGATAAAACTGCCCGAGAATCCAATAAACACTTTAGACAACACAGTATCATGTCAAATCAAGTTCACTCTCAAACCTATCAAGTTATTATTGTTGTTACTTATTGGAATGGCAAACGGAACATCCATTGCCTATGGTTTTTGTAATGTCATAGCTGTATTTCTCCCTGAAACTTTTGCAAATTATTAGTAGGCCAGTTGGTTAGGACACTCTTGCTTCATCACGTTCTAATCACGCACGTTCGAATCCACGCGGTGTCACTTTTTTTTCTCCCTTTCCCCTACGCTACATTACTTTTCAGGGAATGTGTGCTGTTCATTGTTATTTTATTTTACTGATACGTTTTTTATAATTTAATTCGTCATCCAGCGGGGACGTTTGCGATTGTTCCATTCCGTAAGTATGTATGTATGTCACAATATAGGAACTGCGATAAATCCTGAACGGCTAAGTATTTTTCAACCAAACTTTGTAGGTAGATGTAGACACACGATAGCCTATTGCGTGCAACATTTATATTGGATAGGTCAAAGGTCAAGGTTATTACGGGGCCCGATGGTCAAAATACATAATCAGCCATGTCTCCCAAAGTTCTAGGGAATATTTCAATGAAACTTTTTTTTCATTACATACTCTGAGGACGGGTCTACAAAATAGCAGTTAAAAATTACATAATCACAGCAAAAAAAATTTTCTCAGAAAATCGAGTTGAATTTTTTCTTCTTTTTTTCCCCCTTAAGTTGAAGGGACTAATGTGCTGCGTCTTCATGTTTAATTTCATTTAAAAAAAATGGTTGGCTGGTTCCAAAGTTATAAGGGTTTTAACCATCATATTTGTGGTAATCATATGACTGATAGTTATAAGGCTTCGCTGATCAGGGGAGCTAATCTACTCCACTGAATCACCATCGCTTTGAAGCTATGAATACAATAATAAATCAGTCATGATTCAGACAAGATAAGTCGACCATTGCAACAATAATAGCAATTGATAATGGTATGGATTCGCATAGACACTTTAATATCCACACCATCAGTGATTAATGAAAATCATAAAACATTTGTTACATCCCGTGAGGAGCACGAGTATTGCTAGTGATAATAATAATAAACATTTAGAATCCGAATACTTCCTAATGCAAGGAGCCCTAGTCGTTTACATAAACCGAAGATGGGGAGGTAGAACTTTTCTCTCCCTTCTTCAATGCTAGCGTTCTTGGCCAGGGCACGGTAACTTGATACCAACACGAAAAGGAACGCTGAAACCATGGTCCTGTGGCGCCGCTAACCCGTAACCGATGGTCAGCATCTGAGTTACAGTGCTAGCTCGGCGAAGCCACGGCGAAAGGGCTACGGCTGTAACCCGATAACGGCACCGGCTGATAACAAGTTCACGCTGATATCAATGGCCTTGCTGCATCGCCAACTACCCTTCTGAGGCTCGGGCACCCCGCTGCACCAGCCTCTCCTTTCACCTCTACATGTCTACTTCTGGTGGCCCAATCGGAGGTTCCTCTGCTAGCCACCGATGCTCTGGTTGCTTCAACTTTACGTGATATTTGACATCCTTGACCTCTGATAACATCTAGCCTTGTGTAGAGCACTTGATCACAAAATCAGGACTATTATAATTAAGACAAGTACTATACACTTATAACTTTTTTCATATTTTTTTCTTGCTGTTTATTTTTAGTATTATCATAAAACCATTAATATTACAATTAAGTTCTCATGACCCACAATCTTGACAATAACTGAAATAATGACATCAGTGACTATGCCTTGAAGCTCTTGGACAACATTCAAGTGTGTGATATTTATACTGATATTACTGACTTGAAAAATAACTGTGAAGTAAAATGCTTATACTGTCTTAATATACTGTTTAAAACGTTCGCCAGAGACGTTTCTGTTTAATTTTGGTAGCACTTATTTGAGCCTCGTGCTTTTGTGTTTCTTCATCTTGCCCTTTCTATTGTAATTCGGACTGTTGGATAAATATGTATTTAAACCAAAAGAAGGCGTACTTCTCTTTTTAACTGTCAATAGTTCGATGAAACAACGCATCAGTTCAGGCGCAGTCAAGTCCAGACAAGCCCCTGTCAGTCACTCCAGTACACGCGTTCGGAATGCACGACAAGCTTGATACGGTTAGTTAAACACTTCCCCTCCGCCTTTGGTAACTTGACACTGATAGCGCGGCGGGGAGGTAGCTCAGTTGGTAGCGCGCTGGCTTTGTAGCCAGTCGGTCGCTATCAGCGTGGGTTCGATCCCCACGTTCGGCGAGAGATTTATTTCTCGGAGTCAACTTTGTGCAGACTCTCTTCGGTGTCTGAACACCCCCGTGTGAACACATGCGCACGAAAAAGATCCCACGTTCACAGCGAAAGTCTCAGGGCTTGGAAAACACGAAGACACGCATGCATCATCTCTCGTCTCCGATTATAATGATCGTATTTCGATACTTTGACGAGACAAACCCAATGCTGGTGTGTCGAAGAAGACAGCCACAGCGGGCTTGTTCGAATCAAAGTATCACACCATAACTTCAACGTATTACCAATACCTGTCCCAATATAGACCAGTTGGTCTAAGAGGACATTAAACCCTAAAAGTCAGTCACACTGATAGCCGAAGGCGCAGCTCCTTTGCCCAGTCCATAAAACAAGAGGCACATACAATACACGCACAGGGGTAGAGGAGACGAAATAGGTGAATAAGAATAATCAGATATGTAACAGTTTTACTGCATTATAACAAACATTTAGGTGTTAATGTTGCTATTTTAAATTAAAGCCATGCTTTTTTTTGTTTAAACTGTGGCGTCATTTTCTGGTTTTGTTTTTGTATCCGGGGTTGTAAGAATTTACATGACAAATACAGGCATGTGATCATGCAGCCGAGTTGCAATGAGAAAGGCAACACAGATTCAGGCAGTTCGAGTTCATCATTAAAATTGTCTACTGTTGGTCTTTGGCATGGTGCGTGTCAAGACCTCACAGTCATGCTGGGAAGAAACCCTAGGTAGTGGAAGGTTACCGCTGTTCTCCCCTCACACTCTCTGTATCTCTCACGGTCCCTCTTTCTCCTCCCCCCCCCCTCTCTCTTGTATCTTATAATAAATTTAGAGTACAAATATATATCTCTCTTTCCCCCTATCTCGATTTCTCTCCCTTTCCCTCCTCTCTCTGTTTCCCTCTTTCCTCTATCAATAAATTTAGAATACACATTTTTTTGTCTCTCTCTCTCTCTCTCTCTCTCTCTCTCTCTCTCTCCCTCTCTCTCCCTCTCTCTCTCTCTCTCTCTCTCTCTCTCTCTCTCTCTCTCTCTCTCTCTCTCTCTCTCTCTCTCTCTCTCTCCCTCTCTCTCCTTTTTAGAATGCAGTGAACGTTTCGACATTTATAATTGTTACAAAACATGTTTGGAAAAAGAGAAATACATTGAATTAATCGAAGATATTAAGTACAGAGTTGCTCTTACTCGTTTCCGCGCAGGAGTATCCGAAATCAACGCTCACAAGTTTCGGAACACACCAAACCAAACGACAAGAAACTGTCCTCTCTGTACAGCTGATAAAGAAGATGAACACCATGTTGTATTTTTATGTCCTTTTTATCAAGACCTTCGAGCAAAGTATTTAACAATCTCGATCTCTAAGACGCTGCAACAACAACTTGTGTATTTCTGTGGCAGTAATGAGGATAATTTGATGAACAGCTTCAGCAGATTTGTGTTCTTCATGTTACAGAAGAGACGAACCCTTAGAAATCAGGTTCAGTGACATGTCATCAGGGTCTTAATGTATTTGTTGAATTCTATGCGTGACTATAATTTATCTGTGCAGATACTAATGCTGTTATTTTAACCACTATTGTAAGGGGCTGTGGCCTTAGACAATTAAAGATTTGTTCTTGTTCTTGTTCTTGTTCTTGTTCTCTCTCTCTCTATCTATCTCTCTCTCTATCTCTCTCTCTCTCTCTCTCCCATAATTTATTGATAGTGATACTAATAGTATTCCTTCTCCCCTCACGCTCTCTGTATCTCTCATGGTCCCTCTTTCTCTCCCCCCCCCCTCCTACCTCTCTCTCTTATCTTATAATACATTTCTCTCCTCTATCAATAAATTTAGAATACGATATTATCTCTCTGTGCCTCTCTCTCTTACTGTCGTTGCGCGCGCACGCTTATTATGAGATAAGGGAGGTAGAGGTAGGGGGGGGGGGGGGGGGAACGTGAGCTAGAGACGGAAAAAGTGAGGAGAGAATACTATAAATATATATTATGTAATAGAGAGAGAGAGAGAGCGAGAGAGATATAAAAGAAAGAGAGAGAGATGAGAGAGAGAGAGCGAAAGAGAGAGAGAGAGAGAGAGAGAGAGAGAGAGAGAGAGAGAGAGAGAGAGAGAGAGAGAGAGAGAGAGAATTGAATTGAACTTTATTTAACAAGGATTAAGATTTAAGGCTACGCCTTTTCTTACAATCTGTCCTTGGGACGCATAGACACACAATAATATAATTAAAAAAAATTAAAAAAATATAAAAAAATAAAAAGCTAAAAAGTCAAGGAGGTCGGAAAACTGCAGCACGTGATAATAAAGATGACGATGATGATGATGATGACGATGATGATGATGATGATGATGACGATGATGATAATGATGAAGATGAGGCATGAAGAGCATACATATGTGGTTATTCATAAAATCAAATGCATACTATGCAGGTAATAATAAATACAAGCTGGTAACAATCGAACATGTAGCAATTATGAGAGAGAGAGAGAGAGAGAGAGAGAGAGAGAGAGAGAGAGAGAGAGAGAGAGAGAGAGAGAGAGAGAGTATGTAAAGCGCTTAGAGAACGTCAAGCGCTATATAAATCTCCCATATAAATAAATAAAGGAGTGAGAGAATACTATAAATATATTATGGAAAAGACAGAGAGAGAGAGAGAGAGAGAGAGAGAGAGAGAGAGAGAGAGAGAGAGAGAGAGAGAGAGAGAGAGAGAGAGAGGGGGGAGAGAGAAAGAGAGAGAGAGAGAGAGAGAGAACTCAGAACTCAGAACTCAGAATTTTTATTGTAAACCACACTGTTGTGTTTGTACAAGGGGGGAGTAGAGTTTCCATTTCAATGTATACTCTCTCAGAGACAAGTAAGAACAAGTGCATATACAGTGCTAAGGGTTGAAACATATCGATCGGAAATCATTTACACACATTCATTTTAGCCTAGCAGTTGCTGTCGATGCCTGAATGCATAAAATGTATACCGGGAGAGTGCCCACAACCTACTTTTGTTTTGTGTTAGTAGTATCTGCATTGACGAGTTTTCGAGTTGACCAATTTCAAAGACATTTTCCAAGTAAGTTTCTCTTATATCCGAATATACTGGGCACTTAAAAAGAAAGTGGTGCTCGTTTTCGTGAGGGTATCTGCAAAGTGGGCAAACATGGGAACCGTTTGCAGAGTATCTCTGTTTGTTGCACATCAAGGGTGAAACCCCAAGTCTGAATTTTGTGAACACTTTTTGAATATATGGATTGTCTATTTGGTCAAGGTACCTTTCTCTTCCAAAATCAGGTTTAAACAATTTGTATGTGTCATACCTCTCACTGTCTTCCAGCTTACTATGCCAGTTCTGGATAAAGCAGTCTTTTAGGCGTTGTTGAAAAGCCTTGATAAAGTGTTTTTCGTTGCCGACATAGCCGTACGTCCACACATGTCCAAACCCATTTTCACATAGGAGGTTCCTGACCCTAGCGGACCAATTGTCTGTCCCTCTGTCTGCCATGTTCCTCATCATCACATGGGCCATTTTTACATATCTTGTGTTGGGGAGGCGATTTAGCCGCAACCAGTATTTAACGCATCTGGTAGCAGCGAGAACTGATAGGGGAAATCTACCGAGTTCTCCGTATACCATGCAGTTGGGACTTTGAGGGGAAACACCTATTATCCGTTTGCATGCGAACATGTGTACCTTTTCAATGTTAGAGCAATCAAAACAACCCCACATTTCTGAACCGTATAGCAATATGGGGGTAATCTGTGTATCAAAGAGTGTGAAAAAAAGGTTTAGAGAGAGAGAGAGAGAGAGAGAGAGAGAGACTGACACTGACACAGTTTAATTGAATATGGGCCTACAGCCCCTTTCAATGGGGGGGGGGGGGGTACACATAAATCACAGGAAAAAAAATAGAAAACATGATATTTAAACGTATGCAAAATACACAGTGGTTTGTTCCAAGCATTGCTGCTTTCCTCTATCAATAATCTTGCACATCAATGCTGCCTAATATACACATACAACCGAGAGAGAGAGAGAGAGAGAGAGAGAGAGAGAGAGAGAGAGAGAGAGAGAGAGAGAGAGAGAGAGAGAGAGAGAGAGAGAGAGATGCCTAATAAAGTTTGTTTTCAGGCCTATTCACTTCACTATTGGTCATTCTTTGTAAAAGATTGTTTCTACTCAGTTATTTACTGTCAATGATGCTTGAGACACAAGAGAACGATTGCTGTTATTTTTAAATCTGCAGTGATAACTTTTAGGTTGTGTGTAAAAAGTTGGTTCTGTACGTATATTTCATACGTTAAGTACCTTTGAAATTCAAACCGCTACTACTTGACAAAATGATGAGCCTTATTTACAAAAATAAAGGATCGTAGTTCAAACTGTCTGTCTATGAATGTCTGAATTGAATGTGCTGTCCCGATATACAGGTCGAAATAATATGGCCACCAACATCTCTATTTCTGTGTAATAAAACCTTGGAACCGCAGGCGACGTTAAGTACCGCTATGTCCGTACGGAAAGCACTAAGTACCGCTATGTCCGTACAGAAAGCACTAAGTACCGTTGGTCAAAACACCCGACTACTCCCAATTAGGGCTATGTTTCTACTCAGTTATTTGCTGTCAATGATGATTGAGATACAAGAGAACGATTGCTGTTATTTTTAAATCTGCAGTGAGAACTTTTAGGTTGTGTGTAAAAAGTTGGTTCTGTACGTATATTTCATACGTTAAGTACCTTTGAAATTCAAACCGCTACTACTTGACAAAATGATGAGCCTTATTTACGAAAATAAAGGATCGTAGTTCAAACTAACATGCCTACATATAAACATCATAAACAACACACAAAAGTATTATGTACATGGGTTTTCACATCGCAGGTACTTAGCGCGGTACCTAGTGCAGCCAAGGTCTATGCACGGTACCTAAGGCCCTCTCATACGGACATGCCGGTACTTAGCGTCAGCCTCGCACACACACATATGCGCACACACACATACACACGCACGCACACACACATACACACACGCGCACA
>NW_027125779.1:0-20191 GCF_037325665.1 Littorina saxatilis
AGAGAGAGAGAGAGAGAAAGAGAGAGACAGAGGTAGAGAGACAGAGATAGAAAGAGAGAAAGAAAGAAATGTCAAAAAAGTGGGAATAGCAGGAAAGAACACAAGAAGAGGGTGATCGTCCTCGGGGTTTGGAAGGGAGGGATATTCGGAGGGTGGGTGGGGGTGCGGGTCAGGGAGGGATATTTGGAGGGTGGGTGGGGGTGCGGGTCAGGGAGGGATATTTGGAGGGTGGGTGGGGGTGCGGGTCAGGGAGGGATTTCTTACTGGAATGTCCCACTCTTGCCAGCCTGACTCGCGGGGGTGGGTGGGGGTGAGGGAGGGATTTCTACCTGAAATGTCTCTCTTGCCAGCCTGACTCGCGGGGGTGGGTGGGGGTGAGGGAGGGATTTCTACCTGAAATGTCTCTCTTGCCAGCCCTCCGAGTCAGGGTGACACAAACCTCTGTCGCAGAGGGCCAAACATTGCACCGTCGCCCGTAAAGTGTGTGCATCTTCCTCTGGCAAGCACACACAGCTCTCTGTCGACGCTACACATTTCTGCTAACAGGGGTTGAGGAGAGAGAGAGAGTGGGGAGAGAGAGAGGGGGGAGAGAGAGAGGGGGGAGAGAGAGACAGAGAGGGGGAGAGATAGGGAGAGAAAGAGCGAGAGAGGGGGAGAGAGAGAGAGAGGGGAGAGAGAGGGAGAGAGAGAGAGGGGAGAGAGAGAGAGGGAGAGAGAGAGAGAGGAAGCGAGGGGGTGAGAGAGAGGAAACGAGGGAGTGAGAGAGAGAGGGGAGAGTGAGAGAGGGGAGAGAGAGAGAGAGAGAGAGAGGGGGGAGAGACAGCCAGACAGACACAGGGAGAGGAATAGAGAGAAAGAAAGTGCCTCGGAGAGAGAGAAAAAGAGACAGAGGGAGAGGGAGAGAGAGGGTAGAGAGAGGGTAGAGAGAGGGAGAGAGAGGGTAGAGAGAGGGAGAGAGAGGGTAGAGAGAGGGAAACACACACACACAAACACACACACACACATACACACACACACAGACACACACACACACACACACTACCTCAGACACAAATGCACTGATAAAAATCAAATCAAATTATATAGCCCCGGAAGCAACCGGAACAGGACCGGTTTCGTGATACAGTTGAACGTCATCCACAACGGCCGTCACCAAAAATGGTTGTCATCAAAACGATAACATCAAGCGTATAGCGTAACCCTTAAAAGGGAGACCTTTCCTTAATAATTATTTTTTTTGTCACTGGGGCAAAGGGGAGGTGAAGGAAGGGAGGGTGCAGTGAGGGGTGGGGGTATGAATGTTAGCAGATTAGTATCTCTACGGGTCTATCTGTTCAGTTATTCCTAGATACTTTGTCAAAAAGGTTTGGAGAGAAAGAGAGAGAGAGAGAGAGAGAGAGAGAGAGAGAGGGGGGGGGGGGTGGTAAGTAATTTAAGGTACATACGTACATGTTCACTAGATTAGTATCTCAACGCGTCTAGTAACTCCTGTCATTACAGACTCGCGACTTCATGTGCGTGGAAAAAGGTAATGGGAGTGTGAGTGAGTGTGAGTGTGTGTGTGCGAGCGTGCGTGCGTGCATGCGCGTGTGTGTGTGTGTGTGCGTGCTTGCGTGCTTGCGTGCGTGCGTGCGTGTGTGCGTGCGTGTGTGTAAGTTTGAGGGAGGAAAGGTGAAGGGAGGACATAAATGTTCACCAGATCAGTATCTCTTTATGCGTCTAGCAACTCGTGCCATTATAGACTGACGACCTTGCCAACGTTACGTTTGTCGCTGACACAGATGACATTCGCAGACAACACACAACATGAGGTTTTGTATTGTGCAATCACGGGGTCAAGCAACAATTGACCTCGATAAACAGTTAGCGTGTGTTTTGAGAGATGAGATCGCGACATGGTGTCAAGCAACAATTGACCTCGATAAACAGTTAGCGTGTGTTTTGAGAGATGAGATCGCGACATGGTGTCAAGCAACAATTGACCTCGATAAACAGTTAGCGTGTGTTTTGAGAGATGAGATCGCGACATGGTGTCAAGCAACAATTGACCTCGATAAACAGTTAGCGTGTGTTTTGAGAGATGAGATCGCGACATGGTGTCAAGCAACAATTGACCTCGATAAACAGTTAGCGTGTGTTTTGAGAGATGAGATCGCGACATGGTGTCAAGCAACAATTGACCTCGATAAACAGTTAGCGTGTGTTTTGAGAGATGAGATCGCGACATGGTGTCAAGCAACAATTGACCTCGATAAACAGTTAGCGTGTGTTTTGAGAGATGAGATCGCGACATGGTGTCAAGCAACAATTGACCTCGATAAACAGTTAGCGTGTGTTTTGAGAGATGAGATCGCGACATGGTGTCAAGCAACAATTGACCTCGATAAACAGTTAGCGTGTGTTTTGAGAGATGAGATCGCGACATGGTGTCAAGCAACAATTGACCTCGATAAACAGTTAGCGTGTGTTTTGAGAGATGAGATCGCGACATGGTGTCAAGCAACAATTGACCTCGATAAACAGTTAGCGTGTGTTTTGAGAGATGAGATCGCGACATGGTGTCAAGCAACAATTGACCTCGATAAACAGTTAGCGTGTGTTTTGAGAGATGAGATCGCGACATGGTGTCAAGCAACAATTGACCTCGATAAACAGTTAGCGTGTGTTTTGAGAGATGAGATCGCGACATGGTGTCAAGCAACAATTGACCTCGATAAACAGTTAGCGTGTGTTTTGAGAGATGAGATCGCGACATGGTGTCAAGCAACAATTGACCTCGATAAACAGTTAGCGTGTGTTTTGAGAGATGAGATCGCGACATGGTGTCAAGCAACAATTGACCTCGATAAACAGTTAGCGTGTGTTTTGAGAGATGAGATCGCGACATGGTGTCAAGCAACAATTGACCTCGATAAACAGTTAGCGTGTGTTTTGAGAGATGAGATCGCGACATGGTGTCAAGCAACAATTGACCTCGATAAACAGTTAGCGTGTGTTTTGAGAGATGAGATCGCGACATGGTGTCAAGCAACAATTGACCTCGATAAACAGTTAGCGTGTGTTTTGAGAGATGAGATCGCGACATGGTGTCAAGCAACAATTGACCTCGATAAACAGTTAGCGTGTGTTTTGAGAGATGAGATCGCGACATGGTGTCAAGCAACAATTGACCTCGATAAACAGTTAGCGTGTGTTTTGAGAGATGAGATCGCGACATGGTGTCAAGCAACAATTGACCTCGATAAACAGTTAGCGTGTGTTTTGAGAGATGAGATCGCGACATGGTGTCAAGCAACAATTGACCTCGATAAACAGTTAGCGTGTGTTTTGAGAGATGAGATCGCGACATGGTGTCAAGCAACAATTGACCTCGATAAACAGTTAGCGTGTGTTTTGAGAGATGAGATCGCGACACGGTGTCAAGCAACAATTGACCTCGATAAACAGTTAGCGTGTGTTTTGAGAGATGAGATCGCGACATGGTGACAGCAGCTGCACGGAACCAGTATTAACTTACCTGGTAAACGTCAATAATTTGCAAGACAAAGAAGCCGTTTGAAATTAGGACTGAAGATCCGCTTAACTTTGACTCAATTTGGTGTTTTTTGGGTCTCCGATTGGTCTCCCCTGAGTTTGTCTAGAAGGTAATGCATAGGCTGTTCTGCATTATGCTTTGACGGGTGTGTGTGTGTGTGTGTGTGTGTAGTATGTGTGTATGTTTATGAGAGGAAGTGTGTATGAAGAGTGGGGGAAGGAGGGGGGGGGGGGTGGGGGGTAATCCGAAAATAGCTATATAGTTTATTCCTAACTGTTTCGGGGATAGTATCTTACTGGTTCTGAACAAATTTAAACACAAACTTTACTGAGATTAGACATGCCCGCAAGGCTGCTTAGTCGGTGTACAGATTATCTGCAATCAACATCAAAGTCTTCTAGTCAACTATTAATACCAAAGGGATTGGGTGTCCGCAAGTATCAACTGTTTGAGTGTATTTTGATGTTTGGTGTAAGTATATCCACGTCAAAGTATGAAAACGTGACAGCCAAGGGAGACTTGACCCAGCATATATAAATGTTATGTCCCAAATAGACACTTGATGTAAGTAGGTCACACACGTGTAAATGTTGTGCCCAGTCCTTGTTTTTGTTTCTGTTATTATTTTAGTTAGCAGGTCTAGTTGAGCACGTATTAAGTATCATGTACCCACTACTAGTCATTGTGCATTTTAGTTAATGGACTGATGATGTCATTTGTATGGAGTCGACGCACGTGCGAGGATATGTATGTGTGGGAGGGGGGGGGGGGCGCGGGAGATGGAAGCTTGCTGTATGTTATGTAATGTATATATTGTGTGTGATACGTGGAAATGTGATACTATTTATTTGCATGTATGATACAGGTACAAATGTGATAATTGTAGGCTTATACTAGTGATTACTGTGTGTGATACATGAAATGTGATATGAATGCTGTTTTTATATGTTATACTCTTACTTTCTCCCAAGCGCAAGACAAATTCTTCTATGAAAATTGAAGCCAATAAAATTTGAGTTGAGTTGAGTAATTCTGGGGACAGAAAAACCAGGTTAGCATAGCATAACATAGCATAGCATAGCATAGCATAGCATAGCATAACATAGCATAGCATAGCATAGCATAGCATAGAGACTTGTGATATGGTTTACCTGATCGTTCACACGGAAAGAAATTATTGTTAAATGTACACTCCTTCCCGTGTCAACAGTTGAGCTGACCGTCTCAGATGTGGCCAGACTTTACATGGGATAAGACCACCCCTCCACTTGGTCACATACCAACACTGAACAGCCTGGGTGTTACACGGGATAAGACCACCCCTCCACTTGGTCACATACCAACACTGAACAGCCTGGGTGTTACATGGGATAAGACCACCCCTCCACTTGGTCACATACCAACACTGAACAGCCTGGGTGTTACATGGGATAAGACCACCCCTCCACTTGGTCACATACCAACACTGAACAGCCTGGCTGCTTGCTGTGGTGAGTTAAAAAAAATGTTAAAGAAATTAATTGATAAAAAAAATTCCCATTGTGCACAGAGCACTCAGGCTGTTTATTGTTGGTATGTGACCAAGTGGAGTGATGGTATTATCCCGTGTAACACCCAGGCTGTTTATTTTTGGTATGTGACCAAGTGGAGTGATGGTATTATCCCGTGTAACACCCAGGCTGTTTATTGTTGGTATGTGACCAAGTGGAGGGATGGTCTTATCCCATGTAACACCCAGGCTGTTCAGTGTTGGTATGTGACCAAGTGGAGTGATGGTATTATCCCGTGTAACACCCAGGCTGTTTATTGTTGGTATGTGACCAAGTGGAGGGATGGTCTTATCCCATGTAACACCCAGGCTGTTCAGTGTTGGTATGTGACCAAGTGGAGTGATGGTATTATCCCGTGTAACACCCAGGCTGTTCAGTGTTGGTATGTGACCAAGTGGAGAGATGGTCTTATCCCCTGTAACACCCAGGCTGTTCAGTGTTGGTATGTGACCAAGTGGAGAGATGGTCTTATCCCATGTAACACCCAGGCTGTTCAGTGTTGGTATGTGACCAAGTGGAGGGATGGTATTATCCCATGTAACACCCAGGCTGTTCAGTGTTGGTATGTGACCAAGTGGAGGGATGGTCTTATCCCGTGTAACACCCAGGCTGTTCAGTGTTGGTATGTGACCAAGTGGAGAGATGGTCTTATCCCCTGTAACACCCAGGCTGTTCAGTGTTGGTATGTGACCAAGTGGAGAGATGGTCTTATCCCCTGTAACACCCAGGCTGTTCAGTGTTGGTATGTGACCAAGTGGAGAGATGGTCTTATCCCCTGTAACACCCAGGCTGTTCAGTGTTGGTATGTGACCAAGTGGAGAGATGGTCTTATCCCCTGTAACACCCAGGCTGTTCAGTGTTGGTATGTGACCAAGTGGAGAGATGGTCTTATCCCCTGTAACACCCAGACTGTTCATTGTTGGTATGTGACCAAGTGGAGTGATGGTATTATCCCGTGTAACACCCAGGCTGTTTATTGTTGGTATGTGACCAAGTGGAGTGATGGTATTATCCCGTGTAACACCCAGGCTGTTTATTGTTGGTATGTGACCAAGTGGAGTGATGGTATTATCCCGTGTAACACCCAGGCTGTTCATTGTTGGTATGTGACCAAGTGGAGTGATGGTATTATCCCATGTAACACCCAGGCTGTTCAGTGTTGGTATGTGACCAAGTGGAGGGATGGTATTATCCCGTGTAACACCCAGGCTGTTCAGTGTTGGTATGTGACCAAGTGGAGGGATGGTATTATCCCGTGTAACACCCAGGCTGTTCAGTGTTGGTATGTGACCAAGTGGAGTGATGGTCTTATCCCATGTAACACCCAGGCTGTTCAGTGTTGGTATGTGACCAAGTGGAGGGATGGTATTATCCCGTGTAACACCCAGGCTGTTCAGTGTTGGTATGTGACCAAGTGGAGTGATGGTATTATCCCGTGTAAAAGCCTGGCCCCATCTTAGACGGTCAGCCGAAATGTATACGCGGGAAGGAGTGTGGCTTTGAGATTTGAAATGAACGATCATTCTGGTTGACCGGGGACGGTCCAATGGTCCACAGAATGTTTGACCCACTTATCAGACAATCCCCCAATGGGTTTCAGATGATTCGGTTAAATAATGTGTTTTGTGCTGCTATTTGAGAATCGACACCAGTAAGTTTTAACCTACTTTGACCCTGGTACCGTCCAATTTCCGATAAGACATTCTTTTCTCTGCGGGATACATTTTTTCTTAAAGGGAGTTGTTAAATCTCTTTCCGGGTGGCCCCTGTGGCTTGAATTTTCTCGTCTTTATTAGTCGAAATAGGCTTGTTTTCCTCTTAATCTTTGAAGTGTCTATTTATCAAAGGTGCTGGTAGACAGAAGCAGGAAAGAAAAATGCGACTGCATGTGTATCAAAAGCAGAGACTGCTTTTCGTGCAATTTTTTTTTTTTAATGCTGCTACGTTAAGTGTCTCTTACACCTTGAACTCAGTCCCCTTTACTCACATCCATCCGTATCACCCCCAACCAGCCCTTATTCAGCACTCAGTTAATTCATCACCTCGAATGAAAAAGAAATCTTTTTATAGCCAAACACAAGCAAACAGGTGAGCCAATAGTTATGTTTCGCAACCGCGAAAGTAACACACAACACTGAAGTGATAGTGGACAACATTCTTTTGCTCCCCGCCGAGAGAATTTCCGTTAGTGCTGGCTTCAAGTCCCATTTATTAAGCCCTAAGCGTCTCCTTCCAGAGCAATAGGTCAAGGGAAATCAAAGTTCACTGACCTCCGTTAAATCCTACTTACACTCGAGTTAAACCCAGCCTAATAGGGTAATAAAAAGAACCGCGAGTTTCTTGTAAATAGACAGGAATCCACATACGGGTCACCCTTGTGCTAATGGAAATCCGCATACGGCCACCTTCGCTAATGCCCCGTTTCACAATCAACAAGAAGTGCAGAGTCCAAAACACACCGTTTATGCTAAACAAACACTTACCATGAGCCTGATATTGGTAAAGGATTACCCGATGTAACGGAAGGAAAGTATCTGACTAATGCATTTGTCACAAAAGCCAGTCGGACAATTTGAAAGGCAGGCAGGGAAGTGCTGAAGCTATATATCAAAGCAATTAGTTTGACTGATCCTTAGGGGTTAATATGGGGCGAGGGACATTTAGAAAAGTGTGAGCTTGAGACGAGAAGTTCTTTGTGAAAGCACGTGTTAATTCATGACTCAATTTGTCATGAACGCAAAATTCATCTTTTACTGACAAGCCTCAGCATGACTTAATTTGTCATGAACACAAAATTCAACGGTAACTGGCTATAGTGTCAGCATGACTTATTTTGTCATGAACATTAAAGTTCAACTTTCACTGACAAGTCTCGGCATGAGTGAATTTAAGATGACTATTCGCACGCATGCGTATCTCACAATTCCCGCAGTTTCTGGAAACTGCGAGAAATGGAATGGTTGTTATACAACACTGTACGTGGGCTATCGAACAAGACCGTGCCATCAATAAAACTGGCGACAGATGTTGCCGACTGCCTCTGAGAGAAACAAAATAGATAGATTAGACACATCATAAAAGATGCACCACGTAGAAGAAACTAGAGACAAACTGAAGAAACTGTCGGAGAGACAGAAAGATAGCCAGGCACAAAGATAGGAAAGCAGCTGGCAGGCGAATAGGCAGAAAGACAGACACGTACAGACAGACAGGCAGACATATATATCATATAGACTACAGGGGCGGAGCAGTTAAGCCAGGGGTTACAACCTGGGGTCCAGGGAGTAGACCCCTTGTGGGGTACATGAGAAGGCCCCGTTGGGGGGTCTGGGGGGCTTCAGAAGCTGAAGAATTTTAGCTATTTTATGAACAATTTATGGCTTATCCTTGATTTTAAACATTATCAACTGGTGTCAGCAGCCACTCATTATTTCTTTTAAAGTTATTATTTTTTTTTGACAGCCGGGGGGGGGGGGGGGGTTCCGGAACCCCTGTAAACCCCCCCCCCCCCCCCAATCCGACCCTGGACTAGACAGACTTCCAACAGAAACGGGGCGCTGGTCCAGTCAATATGACGGATCTGCTCTTGATCTGTTTTCAACCAATCGAGAAAGGCAATTGTAAGAGTCAACAACTCTTTGTATTGTAAGACAAAGGTAATCAAAGAGTCAACAACCGCCCACGGCCATAACCTTTATTCCCAACATGAAAATACCACAACGTCTCAACAGTTTACCACAGAGGACATGAACAACCGGCGCAGAACGGAATTAAACCTTAGCAACCAAAAGCATCAAAAATTCGTTCCAATCTGTTTAACAGCGTGGTTTTATACGACTTGTGTCGCCGCGTGCAGACTCCTCCATTCATGTCAGCGGCACAGACGACGCACTGCCTAATATTCATGCCGCGATAGGGATTATGATGAGTACTTGGCCTGTTTTCCTTTCATGCAACGTGTAGCGGGCTGGGATAAGCTGCAATGTGTCGTCGGTCCTGCTGAAGTTAAATATGTGAGCGGAGCCCCTTAGAAAAAACAAAAGTGAGTTTTTATGGCTGGCCACTTCATCCAAAACTGTAAGGTTCCGCTGGAAAACACCTCGAGTCACCGAAGAGCACACTCGGCGACATCATCAAGAAACAAAGAAGACGCAGTGCATATAGCAGTAACCTGACGGTTTTATGGCCGAAGCGTCGCATACCTCTCTCTTTCTCTCCCCGTCCCATTTTTTCCGGACAGTTTGATTTAAAAGCTCTTTAGAGTAAACGAGGTAAGGATGGGGTAAGGTTTTGAGTAGGTTGGAGGATAATGCTGCTGTCCTTTTTTTTTCTTTTCTTTTTTATACGTTGACATGTGTGTATGTGTGTGGTCTCCGCTCGTGTAGATTTTGCCTACTCAGCATGTTGTGCACTGACGTTTTGTAAACACTTAAGACTCGGTTCAGCATCTGTTAGAAGAAAAAACCCACAGGAGCTTGTATCATAGCCAATAATGGTAGTAATACTTCAGGAAGGATAAAGGAGGTAGATTATTTCAATCGTCAGGCTCTTTGATACAAGCTCGTGTGTAAAAACGGGGCTGTGTGGTCGCGGGATCGGATACTTCCGAAATCAATGTGTAAAAAAAATCAACACACACTATTGGGATTGGAGGAGGTTGACAAACATCGTTGAATTAATATGCCATTGATTACAAAGAGACACATGTTTGGGCCTCATGTATCACGGTCATTTGATGATAATAAACATGTACATGTGCTGTCATTAAAGGCATATGTACTCGATGACTATACACGCTAATTGCTTTACCAACAGCTGGAGACATGCTAAATCAAGTTCCCTGCAAAATATTGTGGTCTAGGACCCCTTCAATGTTGAGATATGTTAATTTTCATTTTGATCTGGATCGTCCTATTTATAGATTTCGCAACACATGTAACGTTGATGCAAGGGAGCTAACACCGCGGCTTTGTTGACATCCTCACTTTTTCAGAGGCTAGAACAAGCTGTAATGCATGTATTATGGTCCGCGCATGGTGACATATCGTCATTATATGGTCTTATGGTGCGTTTGACATCGATTATGGGCAAACTACACTTTGTAAACACGGGAGCGCGTACATATGCCTTTAATTCACGTCTTAACCGACGCAAGACAGTTGATCATATTCACGCCTAGTCCTGACAACGAGAGGGATTTTACGCCGAGTCATGGTGTGATGTTCAAAAACACATAACACCCACGCAGTCAGACCGCGGCTTTGCTACAGCTAGGAGACAAATGAAACTTGTAGCTACATGACAGTATGCCATTAACCACGACAAAGAATCACGAATCTGATTAACCACGACAAAGAATCACGAATCTGATGTTTTCTGTTTGCCTTTTTGTCCATCAGTCATACGTGGAAAATGAGTTCGTTGTGATAGACGGCAAAATTGCCCCCTCCCCCGCAAACACAAAGCAAAGTGTGTGCAAGATTTTAAAGTGAGAGATGCATTGACTGCGGCAATTCTATGCACCGCCAGTTGCACCCCCCCCCCCCCTGGCAACTACAAAGCAAAGTTTGTGCAATATTTTAAAGTGAGAGATGTACATGTTTGGCCTGTACTGTTTCCCTGTGGCAATTTTCTACACAGTTGCAACCCCGCAAACACAAAGCAAAGTTTGTGCAAGACTTTAAAGTGAGAGATGCATTAACTTTCATGAGGCCTGTATTGCTCTCTGCGGCAATTCTCTGCACAGTTGCACACCACCCCCCCCCCCCCTCGCAAGTACAATGCAAAGATTGTGCAAGATTTTAAAGTGAGAGATGCATTGACTGTGTCTGTGATGCCAGTACTGTTCCCCGTGGCAATTCTCTGTAAAGTTGCACCCCCCGCTCAGTTGCAACCACAATGCTAAGATTGTGCATGTGTGATTATGATGCATACAAATGCACACCCGTGCACACCCTCAAACGATACTGATAACGCATCGATCATAAAATATTCGGAAATAGCTCATATATAGATAAAAGGAAAAGATACCATGTAGGTGCAAAGGGGGTTTTCCCAGATACATGTACCTGAAATCACACCCCATGTGACAACTTATAAAACAAATGCACCTTTGGAGGTTATAAAGAGCAAATGATGCAATTTTGCACAAATAACTCTGGAGTAAATTCAGGACATCGACATACCTAAACCATGAGGTGTCCCACATTCTACAAAACTAAAAGCTCAAAAGATGCAACCCTAATTGAGTTTGTTTGTTTGTTTGTTTGTTTGTTTGCTTAACGCCCAGCCGACCACGAAGGGCCATATCAGGGCGGTGCTGCTTTGACATATAACGCGCGCCACACACAAGACAGAAGTCGCAGCACAGGCTTCATGTCTCACCCAGTCACATTATTCTGACACCGGACCAACCAGTCCCAGCACTAACCCCATAATGCCAGACACCAGGTGGAGCAGCCACTAGATTGCCAATTTTAAAGTCTTAGGTATGACCCGGTACGAACCCACGACCTCCCGATCACGGGGCGGACGCCTTACCACTAGGCCAACCGTGCCGGTTTCCCTAATTGAGTGAGGTTATCGATCACATATACCTATTTCATGGGTGGGACTGAAAAATGTCATGAATCCTCAACCGAACCAAAACCACAACAAACAAAAAAAAGAGAGAGAAAAAAAAAAGGTCATAATCGATTCCGGATTTCCGGCATATACCGGAAGAATCCCACCCATGTTATTTCAACTTAAAGTTTAAATAATATTCTTCCAAAACGTAACAATTAATTGGAAACGTTTGTCTCTTTTTCTCTCTCAAAATACATGTTTTCCCTGTTCAGTTCCGGCAATAATTCTCCGAATTTTGCAGTGCAGATCTAAGGACCTGCAACACCACAGCCAGCACTAAGTTTTGCAGTGCAGATCAATTAAAAGACCCAGAACACCACAGCCAGCACATATAGACCTTTACGGGCTCTATGACACCCCTTCCTACTCCTGAGGAGTTTTGCAAACAATGATTTTTGGATAGCTTGGTCCCTAAGATATTCAGATCAGGTTGTTTGCATTCAGCAAAGTTATGCGTTTGGCAGTGGTGCACTTACAAAGACCAGCACGGTTGGCCTAGTGGGCCATATCAGGGCGGTGCTGCTTTGACATATAACGTGCGCCACACACAAGACAGAAGTCGCAGCACAGGCTTCATGTCTCACCCAGTCACATTATTCTGACACCGGACCAACCAGTCCTAGCACTAACCCCATAATGCCAGACGCCAGGCGGAGCAGCCACTAGATTGCCAATTTTAAAGTCTTAGGTATGACCCGGCCGGGGTTCGAACCCACGACCTCCCGATCACGGGGCGGACGCCTTACCACTAGGCTAACCGTGCCGGTTTCTTTGATGAGGATGTTGACACATTTTTCGTCGATGAAGAGTAAACAGACGAGAAGAATTTGAGTTTGACAATTAATGTGTTGCAAAACTTCTGGCGATTTCAGGATATGAACCTTAACAGCTGATTTTCCTGGTGTTTTGAGGCCAATAATCTGAACTGCTTTGACCTTCTAAGCTATGGGCCTAAATGTCAACGGCAATCTCACTTGTATGTTTAGTCTAAGAGGTTATAGAGATTTGTTTGTGCATGTTGAAAATGTTTAGTGTTCCTGCATTCATGTACCTAATGTAAAATGGCATCATCATCATCATCATCATCATCATCATCATCATCATCATCATCATCATCATCATCATCATCATCATCATCAACACTTTAATCAGCACCATGTTATGCATGATGCCCAGGCTGCATTTTAATTTTCGTTCATCTTTTGTTTTTCCCTTATTTTGTTTAAAAAAATCGTCAAGTAGGTGAGGGAAACTATGGGCTTATTTATATTCTCTGTTTCATCTTTCTTATATTAAATAACTGTTGTGGATTTGAAAATTACCTTCAGACTTTGTTTATTTCTATTCCATGTCACCAAACACGATTTGCTGCAATATCAGGTGAAATGTTAGGGCTACCCAACCTAACTATCGTGACGCGTCACATTTTAATTTTACGTAACTTTGTGAGTGCACCACTGCCAAACGCATAACTGTGCTAAATGCAAACAACCTGATCTGAATATCTTAGGGGTCAAGCTACCCAAAAAATATTGTCTGGAAAAATCCCCGGGGGGGGGGGGGGGTGTTTCACTTCCTATGTGATGGACTAATCTTTCTCCCTTCACAAAAAGCTGCACTAAGTCATTCAGGTCAAGGTCTTTCTTTCTTTATTTGGTGTTTAACGTCGTTTTCAACCACGAAGGTTATATCGCGACGGGTAAAGGGGGGAGATGGGATAGAGCCACTTGTCAATTGTTTCTTGTTCACAAAAGCACTAATCAAAAATTTGCTCCAGGGGCTTGCAACGTAGTACAATATATTACCTTACTGGGAGAATGCAAGTTTCCAATACAAAGGACTTAACATTTCTTACATACTGCTTGACTAAAATCTTTACACAAATTGACTATATTCTATACAAGAAACACTTAACAAGGGTAAAAGGAGAAACAGAATCCGTTAGTCGCCTCTTACGACATGCTGGGGAGCATCGGGTAAATTCTTCCCCCTAACCCGCGAGGGTTATTCAGGTCAAGGTCGAGCAGAAGTCAACAATACTGCCTCGTATCATAAAGCATTATGGGGACAACCCCACGCGCTGTGTTCACATAAAACAGTGACGTGTGCGCTACAAACAGTGACGTGTGCGCAACAAATAGTGACGTTTACACAGTAACTGGCACGGCCGGAACAATCGCAACAATATTGAGCTGAAGAGCAATTATTTAAGAAACCGAACAAGGACGGCGTCTCCTTCTTTTCTACGGGCTCATTTTCAAAACATTATGCTCACTTTCATTTGTCAGAAGCACACATAACAGTAACGCTGGGCGAGGAAGGGAGGGAAGGATGGGGGGGTGGGTGGGGGGTGGGGTCAGGAAAGGGTCAGGGTCGTTTTTGATTTGTTTGATATTTGAATACATGTATTCTTTAAACAACAACAAAAATAATGATCTGAACAGAAAAACCGACTCAGTGATAAAAGCGCCATCAAAAGCTTACAAGACATGATAGGCTCACAATATCTGTATGTCCAAAATGTTCTTCTTTTCAGCAGTAGAAAATGGGACGTAAGGTTGCCACCAGACTGTGCGCGTATCAGTATCGTATGTATATCTAATTTGCCGAAAAGATTGCCGTCAGACTCGGCAACGTTTTACACGATGGGAATAACATCATGCCAAACACTGCCTTATACCTTCGGAAAATTCCCGAAACTTGATATATGAAGCCTCATATTGATTGATATATGGCCAATTCGGCAAATATATCGAAGAAAATAAATTCCCGCAACACATCTGCACCCTCAAGACAGAGCCATTAAAGGGCATGTCACAAGGGGGCAAGCCGGGTCCCTAGCCGCGGACGATAAATAAAGTATGATTAGACATGCGCGCGATGTCGTCAAAGTCATAATTCCTCGCGCTGATCGCCAGAGCGTGACCGGACTGTAGAGTCAGCCATGCGAATCATCCCGGCGATCATAAAACGTCCTCGGCGAAGACACCAACCCTGCGTGACACCGTCCTGCGACTATGTAGAGTCACGTCCCCTGCCGACAGCTACAGATTACCTCCCCTGTCAGGGGGCGTCACTCGGGGATCATTCGATGTAAGACCGTGAATTT
Organism: Littorina saxatilis; assembly: GCF_037325665.1. Lineage (NCBI taxonomy): Eukaryota > Metazoa > Mollusca > Gastropoda > Littorinimorpha > Littorinidae > Littorina > Littorina saxatilis. The sequence continues at coordinate 14,822 of NW_027125779.1, forward strand.
CATTATGGCGAGGTCGCCGCGCGCACTTCTGCAGAGGTAATTTGTGGTCAGCTCGAGTGGACGGTAATGTGGACAAGTTACTGCTCATATGCTTCGTTAGAGGATGTAATTCAGTGAAGTCCCAAGTTTGAATAAACGCTATCGATATTCCAAACTCGCCGCCATCCCGTTCTCTCAATTCTAGGAATACTGTCGTCCATAAAGTACGATTTCAAACATGGTCTAATTTCTGTGCACTCAACATATACGCTTATACCTCAAGCTTTAAAATTATTCCGTTGTTATGCTAGTTTTACATAAGGTACATTCATAAAGTCAAGAAAGCAAGCCACAATAGTTTGATATGCATAGAATACACATCAGAGTTAGTTGTTCGTCCCAATCACAGGAGTAAAGCCGATCAGAAGCGTGGAACATGCTCCGGAAGTTGTGAAAAGTTTTACCGAGGTAAAGGAGCTCATAATCTTCCAGACCACTGAAAATCCTGACAGAGTTATTTCCGGAAAACGTCCATTATCACACATCAGTGAGCATATATATTGCTGTCGTGACAAGCAGCATACTTTAGAACATATAAACCGTTGCTGCAGAGAAAAAATATCAAGAGCCAGACACATAAACTACCTTCTTTGTTGTCTACAAAGTAATTCATGACGCAAGGCACAACGACCACATAAATCAAGTTTAAAGGGCCCGTTATTTCATACGATGATGTTTGTTTTCATAAGCGGCATGAGTTTGAAAGAGTGCAGTGGTATCTACACAAACAACAGAAGGAGCAAAACAAAGCACAAACATTCCCGGCTAACAAAGTGAAGATGTATAAAATATCTACATTTCTAATCGCTTTCAGACTGTTGTGACGACTACATTTAATACTCTACCACAATAATAGTAAAACAAATTAATGAATACATGCATAGTTGCAGAAATAAATGCATACATAAAAATAATAAAAACAATAAAAACCAACAACCACAACAGAAGGAATGCAAACGAGTTCATGCTAACCCTCGGGACCAATTAATACAGTAACATAGCCTTCAAGCTCTGTATAGACAGACACTTCACAGCGAGTCATCTTCTTTGCTTTCTTTCTTGCAGTGAAATCCAGACCGTCTGATCATGCCACCATTGGGACGAATGCAGCAAACCCAGCATGTAAACGGAGCATAGACTAACAACTCAAAGTAAGGTCTCTTCCATGGCTCTCTTCCTTGCAGTGATGTCCTCATACAATCACAAGGACTAATGCAGGAAAAGTAGCCTTCAAACAACGCATGGACGAACAACTCAAAGTGAGTCATCTTCTTGTCTTTCTTCCATGCAGTGAAATCAAGACCGTCTGCTCATGCCACCACTGGGTTACATGCAGTAAACCTAGCACTCAAACGACGCATATATTGACAGTGGTGGCCTCGTGCTATAACTGGGGCTAATACAGGAAACCTAGCCTTCTAACAAAGCATAGACTAACAACTCAAAGTGAATCATCTTCTTGGCTTTATTCCCGGAGTTCACACTTCCACCTCGTGAAAATAACTAAGCTGACACGCACGACAAAGCAAAATGCTGCAAAGCCTGCATGGACATAAACAAACACAATATTTGCATAATACCGTGGTTCCATGAAAGCGTCAAATCGTGCAACGAAACGCTGCAACTGCAATGCGACAAAGTGCTTCCCCTGTGACAGTGTTGGGAAAAGGTAACAAAAGTCGCTCAACTATTTTTCGAGTTTCGTGCGAAACCCCGTCTTTTGGAACTCTACAGGGTCAAACCAATCTACACACACAAAATGGTTTTTGAAATAATAAAAACAGAATATGTAAAAGACGAATTCTGGAAACAACCCTGTCGGGTTTGGTATGGGTTGTGAAAGAGTCATTTCTCTTGGAAACATTGAGGCAAGCTTTCCCACGTGACATTATAGACCAATCAGCAGCGAGGATCGTGTCTCCACGCGTGTTCTCCGTCCATGCGTTGAGACACGCCGCACGCTGGTGAACGGTCGATAATGTCACGTGGTAAAGCTTGCCTCAATCTTTCCAAAAGAAACAACTCCTCCACAACCCATACAAACCGACAGTCATTTCCGAACATCGTTTATTCAGCTTACAACGGTGCATCCAAATGCGCAATTTCTGTAAATATGGTACCTTCTGAATTGAATTCCCAGCAAACTGCATGGATGCTGGTCGCAAGTGTATGCAGAAGCTTGTTATTTTTAAAGTAGGAAAAGTGAGAATGAGTATGTCTTTTGTGTGTTACTTGTGATCCCTTGCTTTATTTCATTAATAACAGTAATTTGTTTTCTACAAAATATGCCGATATTGTCCTTTTTCCTCCTGCGCGTCGTGACAAATGTCCAGCGCTGACAAGCAGATAGTCTTTATCCCCGAATGTTATGTTCTTGGCTTTTTATGGTTTACGAGACTCAGAGATGCGCAGATATCCAAACAGACATAAAATTGAAGTAAAGGGGGTCTTGGCCGCGATCATAAACGAATAGTGTCAACACGAAAAGCGATTACATGATTCTGTTGATGTTGCAAATTTGACGACCTTCATAAAGCGTGAACTTGCGTGTCTAGATGTAGCCGTTAAACCTTCGACCCGAAGACACTCTCTGGCAAGCAGAAAACAGAAAAAAACAGACGACATTATGAGAAGATGCTAGTGCAGAATTATGTGCAGGTTTGAAAATCAAACTTCAACTTAAAGTCTCAGTCTTTCCCGCAAAAACAATTCGGCTCACCGCCTCAGATCTGGCTAGAATGGTAAATGGGATGAGACCACCACCACCACCACCACCACCACCACCCTTACCACTTGGACACATGCCGAAAATCAACTGCATGGGTACCCTCCGTGCACAGTGGGATTTTTTGATGAATTAATTTCGTAAATTTGTAAATGAATTTATTCATCAAAACATTGCAACTGACCACAGCAAGCAGTCAATATGTTGATTGTTTGCATGTGACCAAGTAGAGGGATGATCTTATTCCATGCAAAAGCCTGGCCAGAGGTGAAATACTCAGATAGTGAATCGAACTGTTTACACGAGAAGGAGTGTGCCCTTAGAGAGCCTACAACTTCAAGTTGAGTATCCCAGATCAATCCGTCACCTTACGTTTAACGCTGAGAGAAGATGATGCTTTTGGAAAAAGTCAAATATCCCCTTAAACCGCTCATTTTCTTCGTCTACGACAAAAGGGCATGGGTTGTAGTTGCATGTGTATATCTGAAATCGTCCTTCACAAAGTTAACTTGAACCTAAGATACCTAACAACCATATTAACTATAAACACATTTCCTCAGAGCACCCGTATTACGTGTATCAACACACGCACACACGGATGCACAATCAACCCCCCCCCCCCCCCCACACACACACACACACACTCAAGCACCAACAACCGATACTTTTTCACCCTCGCACCTGCGCAAGACAAAAATTAAGTTATTCCGAGGTAAAATGTCAGTGTCGCAGGTAACAAAACACAACAACATTAACCTTGTTCTCTCCCTTTTCAGCTCTAAACTTGTTCTCTCCCTTTTCAACACCGCAGCAGACTTACATCAATGCCACGTTATAATTAATTCGTTCAAAGACAACTTTAAGCCAGACAAAGGAGAAAATAAGTCGTCCCCATTACACAGTCGGCAGCCACCTTTGATACTCTTTATTTAAGGAGAGAAAGACAAAAACGCGAAAAGTTACCAACAAAATAAACTTTGTTTAACCTTCACAAGAAAAGCCTGAGGGATTTTTTCTTCACAACGTACAACTCAAATAAATGACACCTGTCTTTCACAGGGAATGGTGTTCACGTGCTGTGGTCATTCGAACAAGATAAACAGCCATCTACGTATAATAATAATAATACGAGAATTTATAACGCGCACATATCTCACCACAAGGCGACTCAAGGCGCACTCATACACATTCTTTCGCATCAACAACTCATGCACATTCATATATACACTTACGCATAAATTACATGAAGAGGACAAGGCAAACAACAGAAACAGAGACACGGCACTCAAAAGTAAGCATGACAAAAACAAAAGAAAATTCCAAATAATAATTATGTACATGGCTATTTAAAACTGCTCTGATTTAGGCTTGCAGGTGAGGTGGGTGGATGGGGGGGGGGGGGTGTAGCGGGGCACTGTAGTCTGATGATATATCAATGGACATTCGATACAAACTCAGTGTACTTTCAGAACTTTTGTTTTGGGGAACTTTTCGTCACAATACACAATCGCTTTGTATCAGTAGCACCTGTCTTTTACAAGAGACTGTACTTTGGAGTACAGGTGCAGTAAGTCAGCCGCGTGGACACATAGACCAAAGTCACTGTACCCCCTCAACTGTTGTTACAAGTCGGAGGGTTTATAAATATCATACGGCTTAAGGGATAGATAATCCAAGGAGTAAAAATAACATTGAAATAAAAGGACGAGCGACAAGGAACAATGTGCTTGTCTATGCTGCTTTTGTTTGAACACGCCCTTTCCGCAGCCACGACACAATGAACATAGCTGTGGTATTTTTTAGGATAGATTGATAAACCACGAACTTATCTCTTGCTATCGCACATACATTCCCACGCACATACGCACGCACACACACACACACACACACACACACACACACACACACACACACACACACACACACACACACACACACACACACACACACACACACACACGCCCTGCCGACCACCTGCGCTGATAATGATTTTTATATTTGAGATGTGACCTTACTCTTAAGTTCGACTACTGGAGTAAGAGTTTGAGGCTATGGTGACACCACTGATAAATTAATGAGTCCGCACTAATTTTGCGCGCGTTTGTGTATTCGTTTGCGTGTGCATAAGTGCAAGCGCGCGTTTGTGTCCATGCACTCTTTATTCTTTAAGCGGACATCATGCATCGCAGCATGAAATAACCAAGCCCATGAGCCGCAAACTTTTCTCTTTTACGACTATGAAAAAAACATCTGTTTTTAAGTATACAGACTCTCTTTTCGCTTTGCAAGTGAACCAGCGTGAAGCCATAATTAAAACCACGAAATCTTATCTGCTCTCGAGAATTTCTTTTCAAAGATGACTCATGTGCTCTCTCACACAAATCCATTAGCACATTTATTAACCTGGGCGAGACATAAACAGTTATAGAAAAAAAACTGTTTTAAAATGATGACCTGACCTATAATAACTGCATTTCACATATGCTAACCCGTGATTAAAAATCAGTGAACACAAAGGGAACTTCTCGAAATAACTGCATGCAGAGAGTTGCAAACATTTTTAACGGTCCCAGAAGGGTGGGAGAAAAAGTAGACGAGCGAGAGAG
>NW_027125780.1:0-14394 GCF_037325665.1 Littorina saxatilis
AATATGGCCTTAAGTCTGAAATGGTGTCCACAGCTGAAATAGCTGTGCAACCTTGGCTCTAACCTGATTTGTACATCAAAGAAAAATAAAATCCTTGTAAAGATTAATGAGACTTGTAAAAAAAGTATGAAGTACACACCTAGAGAAACATTGTGTGCTCAGTTGTTGTTTTTAATGAAAATGTCGCCATTATCTGAAGTCAGCAGCACTACATTTTGGCCATTTTTTGTGACATGACCTTACAGCATATTGAAACATGGTCTACTCTGTCATATTTATGGGACAGAATGTCATGAATGACTTTTCACTGAGCCAGTAAAACTCAAATGTACCTTTGACAAAGCAAAGTTTTTGAATTTTGTCAGTGAGCCTGCAGAAAATGGGGAGACAAAATTTCACAGAAAGTTCATAACTATTTCCGTAAGACTTCATTTTTGTTCACTGATCAGCTCTAAATAATAATTAAAGATTGAAACCTGATATATTTTTGTAAAAAAGTATTTTACAGTATGTTTTGCAGAGGTATAAAACATAAAAAGGGTTGTTTGACTTGTTTTTGCATGTTCAAAAGTAGTTTGAAGTTTACGTGCAGATTTTCTTGTGAAAAAAGAGTTATGAACTTTCCAACCTTTTGCCTTATAAAAAGAGTAAATTGACTGGTTGGGGAACACCTAGCTTTGTAATGCATTTGGATCCACTAGCAGCAGTCACACTGAAAGTTTGCATCAAGTTCATTCATTGGTGTTTGAGTAATTGAGAAATAAAAAAATTCTTGTGAGAAAGTTATGAACTTTCCTACTATCTCCACTGAGAGTGTTTTTTGTCCTTAAATGCTAGCCATGAAAGTTAAGGTTGTAGTGGAACAGCAATTTTGCATATAAAAGTACATTAGATTTAGATACTAAGCAATTTTTGTCACTAAAGTCAAGCAGTATGCTTTAGTTAGCCATTTTCTCTGTGTCTTGCGCACTATTTTTATGTGAGAGTTACTAACTCATGTCAAAACCCAAAATATATGTAAAATGACTATTTTCAGTTTCCAAATTACACTGTACCATGATTTTCATCACAAAAAGAATCTACTGGCTGCTGACTGTTTCTTTCTGAAGTACTTAGCCGTTTTGTCATGAAGTTCATAACTTCACATAACTCAAGCTCATTTTTCAAGGGCGTGTTTAAAATAATGCCTTGTTAATAGCAAAAGAGTACATTTGACTTTATCTGGACATTTTGTAAGAAGTTTTCTGAATATCAACCCTCAAAATTACATTTTGATAATTCCAGCATGAATCTGGGTTGACTGCACGGTGTACATAACTTCACATCAACTGACCCTCAGCCCCACGGTGTGAAGTTATGAACACATGCCATGAGTATGATTTATACACAATAATTAATTTACTACACTAAATCACTACCTCAAATGATGTGCTGCTCTTCTCCAGAGTAGGCTGTTACAGTTTGATGTCATTTTTATTTTAATTTACCAGCAGATTTTAGTACGTAGCTTTTCAGTTAAATAAATGATGTGAAGTTATGAACACACAGTCAGCTGACATAAACACTAACTAAATAATGATTTCGGTAACAGTTTTCATGACTGAGTTTGGTTAAGTAAATCATTAAGTAACAAAACCTTGTTTAGAATTATTTGCAAGAGACTTTAGTTAGTTATTTTAGTATAAATGTGTGATTGATGTGAAGTTATGAACTTTCACAAGTTTCAAACAATTTGTTTTATTTTGGCAATTAAAATCTGATTTTGTAATATAAGTGCAGCTTTAGCCTATACTATAACTCTGTGTTCTCAGTTTGTCATTGTTTTGCCAAATATATTATACAGTAACTGTACTAGAGACCAACATAACAAAAATTCTTGTGAAGTTATGCGCACGCTCACATTTTATGATTTTTGTTATCGTTTGTTTTCACAAATGTTTTACTTTTATTACTTAGTTGTATGTTGATTACAAAGAGTAGCTGGAGAGAAAATAAGATGACATATGCACTTTCTTACTTTGGTTTGAATTAGCCATAGTTTGTGATGTCACGGTGTGAAGTTATGAACTCCTAGGACATTCTAAAAAAACTTTCAGTTTCTGCCAACTCTTTGAGTCAGACAAACATTTTGGTGTATTGAAATCCTTTTGATGGTACTTTTCAAGCACATTTTGCACAAAAAAACAGCAAAATTGTAGATTTAATGATAACTTATGCCAATATTAGCTGTGAAAAAATTGTGACAATATTAATTTCTATAAATAATACAGATAACCAAAAATCTTCTCCACACTTCATCTTCAAAAATTACCTTCATGTTCCAGCTCACCTTTTTCAGATTAAAAAACAAAACAAATTGTTTCCTGCCTGTATAAATTAAATTTATTATACCAATAAAAGTAAATTATGTGAAGTTATGAACTTCCCATTAATGGAGTTCACATCTGCATCATGCGTGGCCAAAACAAGTTTAACTTGCTTGAAATGCAAAGTAATTTGCTGTAGCAATTTGCTCAGATGTCTAAAACAGACCCAATACATGTAGCAACAATGATTTAACAAGTCTAAATTTTGTGACGGTGTGAAGTTATGAACTCCTGCAAACTTTTAAACCTGAATCTGTGAAGTGATCAAACATGAGTTTTCTTAAATCATAGCTGTTCCTTGCGTATTTATGCTCTAAAATACATCTCTATTTTCAAAACAAAGATATGTCACAAAAATGGACACCTATTCTGACTTTGGGCCATATCCAGATTCAATTAAATAATGAACGTACTGTTCCCTAACTTTTGCCCTGAAACTTAAAATGTGTTTCAAATTGGTGCCTTTCTTTTATTAATTCAGTGAAATTTCATCAATATCCCTCCGTCCTTGTTTTCTTATCCCTGCAAATGCAATGCGCATTATATAGGTATGTGTGAGTGACGTCACGAATGCGCAGCTGTGCTGCTCCGCGAAACTTGTGCCCAGACTCGCTCTCGCGCGCTCAGCGACTCTCTCTCTTTCGCTGTTTTCTAGCCTCGTTTTCGTTTATCGGAAAGACGGCGTTTTCTGTGACGTAGTTCACGTTTTTCCCTTCATTTACATACAAGTTTCAACTTCCCGCGACGCGTAATAGCTGAGCTACGCTAGTTTGAAAGTTTTGGTTCTTCTTCTAACACCATTTTGACATCAAACGTGGATATCAGGTATGTTGATTCTGCAATCAGCTTGTAGAATAATCATTTCTGAGTCTATTTTAGTGATTAGGTTTTGAATTTGTGGTAAGAATTTGGAGATTTGCTCATTTCAATGTGGTCAGTTTTTCAGATCGCGCCAGGAATGGCCGATCAAGTGCTTTTCTGAGAATCTTCATCAAATCTAGTAGAATCGTTTATACTACTTCTAATTAATGTATTTTACTTATTAACATTCCGTATGCTTTGGTTTTCTTCTAGCTTTGAAAATAAAAAAGTTAGGCAGGTTTACAGTCGCTTGGTTGTGTTAACGACGGTAATTAATTCACCTTTTATTTAATTAATTAATTAACTAAAAAAAAAATTGTCATTTTTTTTTATTTCAATCAATAGCTCTAGCCATAACAATTCCAGAGATATCTTTGGTTTTCTTCTAGCTTTGAAAATAAAAAAGTTAGGCAGGTTTTGTTGTTCAGCGCATGTATGTAATCTGGTCACAAATTTTCTAATGTCCAATTAGTAAAACAAAGGACGGGATTTTATTCAATTAAAAATTCGTAACTTTTGAACAAATTGACTCACAGTGTTCATACTTATACCATTGGAATGGTCTTTTTATTATCTTTTCAACAAACTACATTTCATTTATTTCATTTACCTTTCATTTTTTCTCTAACATACCTACATTATACTGTGCAGCGACATGCAGATCCTCACTGAGTACAGTGAATAAACCTTTTCAGAGCGACGTGGAGAGCTGGCATACGTCAAAAACGGCCACAATGTGGAGCAACTTTGTCAGGAAATGATTGCTTTTGAATAGCATTCTTTAACTTCTCCGTGCAGGCAACAATCTAACAAGGGATTAAGTAGCACAGATTGTCACCTCGCACTGTCAAGGTCAACATAACGCAGGCACCGGTTCACAATCTAAATATAAACACGCAAAAAAGGATATGACAGCTTTGGACAAAAAAAGGGTAGATCTACAATATCACAAGTTAAGCTAAATAAGGTTAAGGTACTGAATCAATCCAAATAACAGCTGTACATACCATATTGACGAAGCTTTACACGCGATTTTCTTGACAGTAACAAGTTTAGCAGAAGATGGTCGACGACACCGGTGGAAGGTCAAGGACGATGAGCGTGCGGTCAAGGCCTTGGGTATTTTGTTTATACGGAGCTTGCCATAGTTTCGAAATAATAATTTTGTTTAAACTGTTACCTATTACCGTCCATTAACGCATACATATCACATTTGAGTGTGAATATAACATTGCAAATAATACTTTAATTTGGCCCCTTTTTAATTTTGCAATTTCGAAACTAAACTTACAGCCTTGGTAGTCATGAGGAGGTAAACTCTGAACAAAGCAGACTGCCAAGCGAGGGACAACAATCTTCATTTCACAGGATGCTTTCTGTTTCTCATGGGAAACTCCTGGGGATATCTGGCTGTGGTGAATTTTGCTTAATGAGAATATGTTTGTGCAGGATCTGTGTATTTTCTCTATAATGAATTAATTTTGAAAGAAGTTTTCATAAAGACATCAGTGATTTTTGTTCATCTTTCCTCGGAGATACTCGGAAAGTTTACGATTTGTAGGCCTTAATTTCAACATTCCTGCTACAGACAACGACGCTTAACTCAAACTCGCTTAACTCGATTTTCCGGATACGTCGAAGTGAACCATTGGTCCCGGCCAGCAGCCTTCTTGTTATCACAAAAATTCCTTCACTTACCTCGACTTGGATAGCTCGATTTTCTGCTTAACTATTTTCATCACATCGGTTAGCTCGATCTCCCACTTTTTTATCTCCATATGACGTCAAACGAGAAGTGACGCACAAATGTAAACGTCATAAGATTATGTCGCAAACAAAACATGGAAAATGTGACCCTCCACCACGAAATGAGTCGCACGTCACCTCGCGTGGTTCTGCGCTAGGCTTAGGGGTCACCTTAGTCAGGCTTATAACTCAAACAGTTTTCACTCTTTTTTAAACGGTTTTCACCACTGGATTGAGCATAAAAAACTCTTTAGGAAAAAAGTATTAAACAATGGCGACTGCACGTGAGAGGGAACAATAAAGAGACCAAAAAGCAATGTACTCACGTTAAAATGACGAACACGGAACGAATAACAGCGACGTTTCGACCTAAGGGTCTTCTTCAGGCACAAAAACACAAAAATACACACACAAAAAAAAGAAGAAGAAAGACGATAGAACAGATAAAGAGGAGAATAACTGACAAAACAAAGCAGTTGTTTTGTCAGTTATTCTCCTCTTTATCTGTTCTATCGTCTTTCTTCTTCTTTTTTGTGTGTGTGTATTTTTGTGTTTTTGTGCCTGAAGAAGACCCTTAGGTCGAAACGTCGCTGTTATTCGTTCCGTGTTCGTCATTTTAACGTGAGTACATTGCTTTTTGGTCTCTTTATTGTTCCCTCTCACGTGCAGTCGCCATTGTTTAATACTTTTTTCCTAAAGAGTTTTTTATGCTCAATCCAGTGGTGAAAACCGTTTTAAAAAAGAGTGAAAACTGTTTGAGTTATAAGCCTGTGACTAAGGTGACCCCTAAGCCTAGCGCAGAACCACGCGAGGTGACGTGCGACTCATTTCGTGGTGGAGGGTCACATTTTCCATGTTTTGTTTGCGACATAATCTTATGACGTTTACATTTGTGCGTCACTTCTCGTTTGACGTCATATGGAGATAAAAAAAGTGGGAGATCGAGCTAACCGATGTGATGAAAATAGTTAAGCAGAAAATCGAGCTATCCAAAGTCGAGGTAAGTGAAGGAATTTTTGTGATAACAAGAAGGCTGCTGGCCGGGACCAATGGTTCACTTCGACGTATCCGGAAAATCGAGTTAAGCGAGTTCGAGTTAAGCGTCGTTGTCTGTAGCAGGAATGTTGAAAATTAAGGCCTACAAATCGTAAACTTTCCGAGGATCTCCGAGGAAAGATGAACAAAAATCACTGATGTCTTTATGAAAACTTCTTTCAAAATTAATTCATTATAGAGAAAATACACAGATCCTGCACAAACATATTCTCATTAAGCAAAATTCACCACAGCCAGATATCCCCAGGAGTTTCCCAATGAGAAACAGAAAGCATCCTGTGAAATGAAGATTGTTGTCCCTCGCTTGGCAGTCTGCTTTGTTCAGAGTTACCTCCTCATGACTACCAAGGCTGTAAGTTTAGTTTCGAAATTGCAAAATTAAAAAGGGGCCAAATTAAAGTATTATTTGCATGTTATATCACACTCAAATGTGATATGTATGCGTTAATGGACGGTAAGATAGGTAACAGTTTAAACCAAAATTATTATTTCGAAACTATGGCAAGCTCCGTATAAACAAAATACCCAAGGCCTTGACCGCACGCTCATCGTCCTTGACCTTCCACCGGTGTCGTCGACCCATCTTCTGCTAAACTTGTTACTGTCAAGAAAATCGCGTGTAAAGCTTCGTCAATATGGTATGTACAGCTGTTATTTGGATTGATTCAGTACCTTAACCTTATTTAGCTTAACTTGTGATATTGTACCCTTTTTTTTGTCCAAAGCTGTCATATCCTTTTTTGCGTGTTATATTTAGATTGTGAACCGGTGCCTGCGTTATGTTGACCTTGACAGTGCGAGGTGACAATCTTTAATCCCTTGTTAGATTGTTGCCTGCACGGAGAAGTTAAAGAATGCTATTCAAAAGCAATCATTTCCTGACAAAGTTGCTCCACAGTGTGGCCGTTTTTGAACGTATGCCAGCTCTCCACGTCGCTCTGAGTCTGCAAAGGTTTATTCACTGTAATCAGTGAGGATCTGCATGTCGCTGCACAGTATAATGTAGGTATGTTAGAGAAAAAATGAAAGGTAAATGAAATAAATGAAATGTAGTTTGTTGAAAAGATAATAAAAAGACCATTCCAATGGTATAAGTATGAACACTGTGAGTCAATTTGTTCAAAAGTTACGAATTTTTAATTGAATAAAATCCCGTCCTTTGTTTTACTAATTGGACATTAGAAAATTTGTGACCAGATTACATACATGCGCTGAACAACAAAAACCTGCCTAACTTTTTTATTTTCAAAGCTAGAAGAAAACCAAAGATATCTCTGGAATTGTTATGGCTAGAGCTATTGATTGAAATAAAAAAAAATGACAATTTTTTTTTTAGTTAATTAATTAATTAAATAAAAGGTGAATTAATTACCGTCGTTAACACAACCAAGCGACTGTAAACCTGCCTAACTTTTTTATTTTCAAAGCTAGAAGAAAACCAAAGCATACGGAATGTTAATAAAGTAAAATACATTAATTAGAAGTAGTATAAACGATTCTAGTCTAGATTTGATGAAGATTCTCAGAAAAGCACTTGATCGGCCATTCCTGGCGCGATCTGAAAAACTGACCACATTGAAATGAGCAAATCTCCAAATTCTTACCACAAATTCAAAACCTAATCACTAAAATAGACTCAGAAATGATTATTCTACAAGCTGATTGCAGAATCAACATACCTGATATCCACGTTTGATGTCAAAATGGTGTTAGAAGAAGAACCAAAACTTTCAAACTAGCGTAGCTCAGCTATTACGCGTCGCGGGAAGTTGAAACTTGTATGTAAATGAAGGGAAAAACGTGAACTACGTCACAGAAAACGCCGTCTTTCCGATAAACGAAAACGAGGCTAGAAAACAGCGAAAGAGAGAGAGTCGCTGAGCGCGCGAGAGCCGAGTCTGGGCACAAGTTTCGCGGAGCAGCACAGCTGCGCATTCGTGACGTCACTCACACATACCTATATAATGCGCATTGCAATTGCAGGGATAAGAAAACAAGGACGGAGGGATATTGATGAAATTTCACTGAATTAAAAGAAAGGCACACAATTTGAAACACATTTTAAGTTTCAGGGCAAAGGTTAGGGAACAGTACGTTCATTATTTAATTGAATCTGGATATGGCCCAAAGTCAGAATAGGTGTCCATTTTTGTGACATACAAAATCAATTTTAAAAATGAACATTTTCTTTGTTTTGAAAATAGAGATGTATTTTAGAGCATAAATACGCAAGGAACAGCTATGATTTAAGAAAACTCATGTTTGATCACTTCACAGATTCAGGTTTAAAAGTTTGCAGGAGTTCATAACTTCACACCGTCACAAAATTTAGACTTGTTAAATCATTGTTGCTACATGTATTGGGTCTGTTTTAGACATCTGAGCAAATTGCTACAGCAAATTACTTTGCATTTCAAGCAAGTTAAACTTGTTTTGGCCACGCATGATGCAGATGTGAACTCCATTAATGGGAAGTTCATAACTTCACATAATTTACTTTTATTGGTATAATAAATTTAATTTATACAGGCAGGAAACAATTTGTTTTGTTTTTTAATCTGAAAAAGGTGAGCTGGAACATGAAGGTAATTTTTGAAGATGAAGTGTGGAGAAGATTTTTTGGTTATCTGTATTATTTATAGAAATTAATATTGTCACAATTTTTTCACAGCAAATATTGGCATAAGTTATCATTAAATCTACAATTTTGCTGTTTTTGTGCAAAATGTGCTTGAAAAGTACCATCAAAAGGATTTCAATACACCAAAATGTTTGTCTGACTCAAAGAGTTGGCAGAAACTGAAAGTTTTTTTAGAATGTCCTAGGAGTTCATAACTTCACACCGTGACATCACAAACTATGGCTAATTCAAACCAAAGTAAGAAAGTGCATATGTCATCTTATTTTCTCTCCAGCTACTCTTTGTAATCAACATACAACTAAGTAATAAAAGTAAAACATTTGTGAAAACAAACGATAACAAAAATCATAAAATGTGAGCGTGCGCATAACTTCACAAGAATTTTTGTTATGTTGGTCTCTAGTGCAGTTACTGTATAATATATTTGCAAAACAATGACAAACTGAGAACACAGAGTTATAGTATAGGCTAAAGCTGCACTTATATTACAAAATCAGATTTTAATTGCCAAAATAAAACAAATTGTTTGAAACTTGTGAAAGTTCATAACTTCACATCAATCACACATTTATACTAAAATAACTAACTAAAGTCTCTTGCAAATAATTCTAAACAAGGTTTTGTTACTTAATGATTTACTTAACCAAACTCAGTCATGAAAACTGTTACCGAAATCATTATTTAGTTAGTGTTTATGTCAGCTGACTGTGTGTTCATAACTTCACATCATTTATTTAACTGAAAAGCTACGTACTAAAATCTACTGGTAAATTAAAATAAAAATGACATCAAACTGTAACAGCCTACTCTGGAGAAGAGCAGCACATCATTTGAGGTAGTGATTTAGTGTAGTAAATTAATTATTGTGTATAAATCATACTCATGGCATGTGTTCATAACTTCACACCGTGGGGCTGAGGGTCAGTTGATGTGAAGTTATGTACACCGTGCAGTCAACCCAGATTCATGCTGGAATTATCAAAATGTAATTTTGAGGGTTGATATTCAGAAAACTTCTTACAAAATGTCCAGATAAAGTCAAATGTACTCTTTTGCTATTAACAAGGCATTATTTTAAACACGCCCTTGAAAAATGAGCTTGAGTTATGTGAAGTTATGAACTTCATGACAAAACGGCTAAGTACTTCAGAAAGAAACAGTCAGCAGCCAGTAGATTCTTTTTGTGATGAAAATCATGGTACAGTGTAATTTGGAAACTGAAAATAGTCATTTTACATATATTTTGGGTTTTGACATGAGTTAGTAACTCTCACATAAAAATAGTGCGCAAGACACAGAGAAAATGGCTAACTAAAGCATACTGCTTGACTTTAGTGACAAAAATTGCTTAGTATCTAAATCTAATGTACTTTTATATGCAAAATTGCTGTTCCACTACAACCTTAACTTTCATGGCTAGCATTTAAGGACAAAAAACACTCTCAGTGGAGATAGTAGGAAAGTTCATAACTTTCTCACAAGAATTTTTTATTTCTCAATTACTCAAACACCAATGAATGAACTTGATGCAAACTTTCAGTGTGACTGCTGCTAGTGGATCCAAATGCATTACAAAGCTAGGTGTTCCCCAACCAGTCAATTTACTCTTTTTATAAGGCAAAAGGTTGGAAAGTTCATAACTCTTTTTTCACAAGAAAATCTGCACGTAAACTTCAAACTACTTTTGAACATGCAAAAACAAGTCAAACAACCCTTTTTATGTTTTATACCTCTGCAAAACATACTGTAAAATACTTTTTTACAAAAATATATCAGGTTTCAATCTTTAATTATTATTTAGAGCTGATCAGTGAACAAAAATGAAGTCTTACGGAAATAGTTATGAACTTTCTGTGAAATTTTGTCTCCCCATTTTCTGCAGGCTCACTGACAAAATTCAAAAACTTTGCTTTGTCAAAGGTACATTTGAGTTTTACTGGCTCAGTGAAAAGTCATTCATGACATTCTGTCCCATAAATATGACAGAGTAGACCATGTTTCAATATGCTGTAAGGTCATGTCACAAAAAATGGCCAAAATGTAGTGCTGCTGACTTCAGATAATGGCGACATTTTCATTAAAAACAACAACTGAGCACACAATGTTTCTCTAGGTGTGTACTTCATACTTTTTTTTACAAGTCTCATTAATCTTTACAAGGATTTTATTTTTCTTTGATGTACAAATCAGGTTAGAGCCAAGGTTGCACAGCTATTTCAGCTGTGGACACCATTTCAGACTTAAGGCCATATATATCTTCCTCTGTGTGGTGTATAAGCTTGGGATGGAAGAGAGGCAAGGGAGAGAGTAACAACAATGTCAAGGGCAGTATATTGGCAAGTTTAACCTTCTTAGTACTGCACTTTTGATTTGTGTGCACTCTTAGTACTGCACTTATTCCAGACTTCCGGATTATTCCATGGTAGGGTTAGTAATTGGCACCTCCTAACTTTGATTTTCATGCTAACATAGTAAAGTTATATACTGTTGAAAAGAGAAAAGGATAAGCAATCCAATAATCCAAAATAGAATCCATGCACAGTGCACACAGCGAACTCCAAAAATATATATCAGAGACAATGCCATGCAAAACATACTGAAAACAAGGAAAAGATCGATCGTCGGGATCGAGTCAACTTCTTACACATGTAAACAATCAAATTACCTTCATAATCCCCGTCAGAATCGCTATCTCCGATGGACTCATCACTGGTATCGTTAGGAACGTTCTCGTTGTCATGATCACTTTCGATTTCCGTTTCAACCTCGCTCATCGTGGCCCAAAAACTTCGAACAAAGTCGAAAAATCACTGATCGTGGCCCAAAAACTTCGAACAAAGTCGAAAAATCACTGATAAACCTTCGCAATTTTCACCTCGAAAGCATGGCAGGAAGCTTCGACAAACGATGCTTCTGATTGGTCAACACAAGCAAGCCAATGGTTGCCCTTGTCTGCTGCAGTACCGCGACTTACAAACGGAGCCACAATAACGGCCCATCGTGGTCTACCGACCGAGCCACAATAACGGCCCATCGTGCTAAGAAGGTTAAGCCTAAGGGCATTTCGGGGACATGACACAGGAGAGAGACCAGGCATTGGAATTATCCGAGGATTTCCGAGAAAACCTACACATTTCCGAGAAGAAAAAATTCCTCTTCTGAGAAAAAAAATCGAGAGAACAAAAATCTAGGAACAAAAATTGAATAAGACAATTTGCCTAGTATGACCAATGTCCTCCATACAACCTTCCCCTCTTTAAGTGAGATTCCACCGGCGTGAGTCACTTTTGCAAACAAAGAGTAAGTGTAAATTGTAATAGTACTAATATTACTGTTAGAAAAATATTAATTCAGTTCAACTTCAACTTGTTCAAGGATTAAAATAATCGTTGGTTACTGGCAATGTATTCAATTTAGTCAGTTTTTTGCTGTGTAAAGTTCATGAAACATATTCACAGTTTGTACATATTTTAAACTAGATTTCAGACAAATTTCGGGAGATCTCCCTAGTTTTCCAAGATTTCTTTCAATCAATTCCCATGCCTGAAAGACTGACGCATAGAGTTTTGAATGTCATTACCTGTTTCAGAATGCTGATACCAATCTAGTTGGCTATAGTAAGCCTTCAAGGCAAATAAGAGTTGGTTAAGATACAGTGTTGTTCCCAAACACACAGAGCAATAGATCAGTTGGGCCAGACTCAAAATATATACCGTCAAAATGTCATAGCCGCACAAACATTGTTTTATCAAAAAACTATCATTATCAAAAAACATCCCTCTTGTTAAACTTAAAGCTATCAGACATTCAACCTGCCTGGGGTCAGAACAATGTGTCAGATAAAAAAAAGAATGCATAAATGACCGACGTCTGGAAACACAGAAAGTAAAAGCATTTGATAAGCAGCTAGTTGGTCATATGTTGTGGTTTTGATTAAATTTGAAAAATAAAAACTATCTCAGTATCTGTTTGTGCCTGTCTGTATTTATGAGGTGAAATTAATGGTTTGGATGATCTATGCCTTTTTATGAACCAAATATTTTGCCTTGATTGTTCTGTAGTTTTGTACTTATCTTTTAGAAGTACCAGAACAGAGCTACATGTGGATCTGACAATCATTAATTGAATTTTGCTTCTGTTACTGGAAGTAGAGGAATCCAGTAAATGAAAGTTTTTTCTGTTTTAGTTTTGTCCACTTTCTCCCATGGGTAGTCATAGGTTTGCATTGCGTTGTACATTTCTGTATCAGTTGTGTGTTTGTTTTTCAGAGTGAAGCAGTGAAAGTATGTGTAACTGGGGCTGCCGGTCAGATTGCCTACTCCTTGCTGTACTCCCTCGCCAAGGGAGATGTTTTTGGCAGCACCCAGGTATGGTCACTACTACTTTTCTATCTTGACATCTCTGTGATCTATGAATTATGTGTGTGTGTGTGAGAGGGAGGGAGAGAATATACAGCAGTCCCTGCAATGTACGGCCCCCGGCGTGAGCGGACACCTGACATGTACGGACACATTTGCTCGGCACGGAGTGTTTTCCTTCTATATTTGCCCCCCCTTAAACGGACACCTGCAAAACGTGGACACGGACACTCATTTTCGGTCCCAACACTAGGTCATACCTCCAATGTACGGACAGACCATCGTCAAATTTTCACCACAACAAAATCGATAACAGAGCAGTCCGGCTCTTGGTACAAAGATCACAGCCGCAATGGCGTGATGACAGTCACTGATAACTTGAGTGCACATGTACCCATCAGAAAAGGGGGTAGTTTTGGTCAGGAGTGGAGTACATGTATGCGAAGATGCCAACATGAAACTGCACTGTGCTCTTTACTATTCTTGTCTGTTGGACGTAATCAACAGAAACCACAGTCGATGAAGGTCCTGAGCGAAAGAGAGTGAAAAACCGGCCACAGTTCTCAGCATCGTGTGTCTGTGTGTAACCTCTTTCATTGACAAGATACTCTTGTTTCCCCTCAGCCTTGACCAGTGAGTCGGTTGCCTAATCTGTGAACCCTTCAGTTGTCTTGCTGTGTCAAAAGTTACGACACAGTCAACTGGTTTTGCTCTGAGTGAACAGTTGGAGCTGACCTCTCTGGCCACAGCCCAACAGCACATGGCTGGAGGGAGTGAGAGAGAGAGAGGGAGGCGGTGGGGGGGGGGGGGGGTGGAGGGGTAGCTGGCTAAACTCTGTGGGGTGTCCAGTGTCACTGAATGTCAGCAGGAAGAGCATTGCAGAGAAATAGATAGGTGTACTCTTCCACACAATTTCCAAGCATCAGTTGTCACGGCTTGGGGTAGGCATTAGTGAGGGAGAGTGGGAGCTGTGTTATGTACAGTGTATTTCCGACTGAAGAGTGAAAAGTCACTGCCATGCCACATGATCGGCATGCAGTCAATAAAGCCAGACAAGATGAAAATAAATTACATGATTATGACATGCAGCTCTATCTGCTGCTATTTATTCAAACTGGGTTTCAAGCTTATTCTTGCAAAGCATCTGCACACGCTCCTCTGTGCTGTGTTTGTGTGGCTGCTTTCGCATGTCAGTGCATGGTGAGTATGTTCACTGCCTTGAGGATTTATTTTATCTCTTCTTTTCAACACTTTTCATACAAATCATTTTTACAGAACGTTTAAAGAAGTATTAGGAGTTTATTGTTTAGTAGCTACAAGAAGTGATTAGCATAGACTCAATCCTGTTGTTTGTGTGTCTCCGCTG
>NW_027125781.1:0-7500 GCF_037325665.1 Littorina saxatilis
GACTCCAGCTCAAAGGTGCCGAACCGGTCCAGTACCAGCTTGGATGTGTTGCTCACGTGGATCCGCAAAGCTGCATTAAAACATCACCCTGAACAGTTAATACTCAACACAATATAAAGAGATACTCGTGCAACCAAAAGATAAGTGTGGCCACCCCCCCTTCCCCTTCCCCTACCCCCAAGGATTGAGGCTCCAAAGGGGCGCATATTGCCCGAAAGCCTCTTCACATAGTTATGCTAATGTTTAAGGGATAATTGTGACCCTCCACCACGAAATGAGTCGCATGTCACCTCGCGCGGTTCTGCGCTAGGCTTAATATAAGTCCGGGGAGTGTCTGGTAACAGTGTGAGGGTCACCTTAGTCACATGCTTATAATTCAAACAAAAGTTTTCGCTCTTTTCTAAAACGGTTTTCACCACTGGATAGAGCATAAAAAATTCTTTAGGTAAATGTAAAAATATGAAAATCATGCAAAGGTGACATGCGACTCATTCCGTGGTGGAGGGTCACAATTGTGGAACCAAACGATAATTGTGTCCAAAATCAAGAAACATACTCTTCCACCCCCTCTATAACTGTGTACATATAGATAGCCCCGAGACCTATTCACACAATTCTATTCATGTGTAAAGTTTACAGAAATAATTCGGGAACTCGGAAAGATAATTGTGTCCCAAAGAAAAAAAAGTATGGCCCAAAAGGAACTCAGCCAAAACACACACACGGAATATCTTAAAATCATGTATTGAACGTTCAATCATTATGATGTAAAACGATCTGTTTGTGAAAATCTTTGGAGACTGTAGAGTCTCCATGTCTTCAGTTGTTGTTGTTTTCCTTTTTTTGGGGTTGTTTTGTCCTACAGTTTTACCCCTTTAAAGCCGTGAAGTTTTTGTTTGTTAAATAACCCTGTACTTTTTAAGGTCAATTTAGCCAGAAAACACTTCCAAAATGGCGTACTAGTATAAAACAATTTTTTTTTTAAATGACAAAAGTGGAATAAATAGGTCATGAAGCTCGCATTTTTTTATCATCCGCTAACTTCGACCAATATTTGTAATATCCACTGAGCCTCGGCGTGTAACGTCTACTTACGTAATCCATTGGATTCCATGCGGGATGTGGTGTTGACTGTGTCTCCGAACAGACAGTACCTGGGCATCTTGTGACCCACCACTCCTGTGCACACCGGCCCTGTCACATCAACAGCTCGACGTTAATATCACTCATCCTAAACCACATTCTCGTGGTCTTTTATCATCGTCATCGTCGGCGACAACGTCGTCATGACCATCACTATCATCAGCATTGTCGTCGTCATCGTCGTCAACATGTAGGCTACATTAAATCACTCATCATGAACGACTTTCTCGTGTTCTGTTATTTTGGGCTGCATCATCATCATCATCATCATCATCATCATCGTCGTCGTCGTCGAAGAAGAAGCGTTGATGCGTTTGACTCCTTTCCCCTACCCCCTACCCCCTCCTTGTCCCTCTCCTTTGTAGAATGTACACTACATTGGGGTATGCACGTTAAAGATCCCACGATTGACAAAAGGGTCTTTCCTGGCAAAATTGTATAGGCGTAGATAAAAAATGTCTACCAAAATACCCGTGTGACCTGGAATAATAGGCCGTGAAAGGTGGATGCAGCGCCTATAGGCTGTTGATCTAATGGCCGATGTGAATGCGTGACCCTTTTGTCAATCGTGGGATCTTTAACGTGCATACCCCAATGTAGTGTACAACACAACAACAACACGCCACTGTGAGCAGTCACAATTACCCGTGTGTATTCCGATCCGAAGTTTAAGCTGCTCCTTCGGCCGATGACGTATTTTGAAGGATTTCACGGCCTCAAGAAGCATCAGTGACATCCGAGCAACCTCACGCGCGTGCAGGTCGCCATTTTTTTCGGGCAGACCGGAGACGACCATATATGCATCCCCTATCGTTTCAACCTGACACAAACAGAATTCTAAATTTAGTTTTGAGGTTTTATTCTTATCTGTATGTGAGCCACCCTCAATGTTAAATGCGCCCTTTAAAAGGCGATATGTTAATAATGTGTACTGGAGGAGTAAATGTGTGTGTGTGTGTGTGTGTGTGTGTGTGTGTGTGTGTGTGTGTGTGTGTGTGTGTGTGAGCGCGTGTTTGCGTGTGTGTGTGTGTGTGTGTGTGCGTCTGTGTGTGTGTGTGTGTGTGTGTGTATGTGTGTGTATGTGTGTGTTTGTGTGTGCGTGTGTGTGTATGATCAGTGTGTGTGTTCTTGCGTGCGTTCGTTAGTGCAAGAGTGCAACACAGTGTCTTGCAATGCTTTACAGTACCTTGTATACATCAAAGTTCTCAATAATGGAATCAAACGTTGTGTAGAGATCATTCAGCAAGTCCACCACCTGAAAGAAAGATAACAAATACGTTTGGTTTTTGTTCGCTTTAACAAAACAAAAACAAATTAACAAGAAAGGAAAACCACAAATAAAAACAAAAGCAAGCCCAAAAATAAATAAATATTAATTGACTAAATGCACAAAAAGGTCTTGTCTTCGACTCTCAACATGTTGATATGAAGGAGTCCACACCTTACTGATCCGTCGCGATATAACCTTGAACGGTTGAAAACGACGTTAAACACCAAATAAAGAAAGAAAGAACCTTACTGATTTAATTATCTTGAGCTTAATTGTCTTATTATTATCATGTTATTTTTGATGAACTATACCAAGACCATTAGTTCGAAGCACGCGTGAATGTTTCAATCTGTCTAACGTGGAACTCTAACTGAAAAACTTAGCTTTCTTGCATTTCTATTGTTCAACCTCAGCAGTGTAACCGTTTACGGATTTTGTTTTTCTCTAGCTAATCAGGGCCGGACCCAGGGGGGGGGGGGGGGGGGGGGGCTCCAGGGGTTCCGGAATCCCACCCCTGGAAAAAGCATGTACCTTGCTTTGAGTGGTTTTTTTCTTCTTTTTTTTTCTCGCTGATTTGCCCCCTCCCCCCAAAAGAGGACCCCCCCCCCCCCCCTTACAACTCATTTGGTCCGGCCCTGCTAATAGACGATGTTCGGAAAGAAAGAGTGAATACCCTAGCTTTTTCTCCGACAAATCAATTCATACGTGCTCCTGTCTACCTACTTTACTTTCTTTATTTGGTGTTTAACGTCGTTTTCAACCACGAAGGTTATATCGCGACGGGGAAAGGGGGGGAGATGGGATAGAGCCACTTGTTAATTGTTTCTTGTTCACAAAAAGCACTAATCAAAAAATTGTTCCAGGGGCTTGCAACGTAGTACAATGTATGACCTTACTGGGAGAATGCAAGTTTCCAGTACAAAGGACTTAACATTTCCTACATACTGCTTGACTAAAATCTGTACAAACATTGACTATATTCTATACAAGAAACACTTAACAAGGGTAAAAAGGAGAAACAGTATCCGTTAGTCGCCTCTTACGACATGCTGGGGAGCATCGGGTAAATTCTTCCCCCTAACTCGCGGGGGGTTTCCTGTCTACGTGTTTCATGTAGACACACAACTCGATAGTGATTGACAAGTAAAAGCAAGAGTCTTCGCTCTTCCAAAACCCGTACAACCTCGCAGCCAGACAAACACGAACAAAACTACGCTAGCCAAGTAGCCAAAACAGCTACGAATTAAGCCAGCCAGCCAGCCAGACAAGCAGACCTGCATGGGAGTAGACTCCGCACTCATGGCGGTGAAGCCACAGATGTCACTGAAGTAGATGGACACACTGTCGTAGGACTCTGCTGTCACGGATTCTCCTCGTATCAACTGCAGAGCCACAGATCTGTCAACACAATCATTTGGTTTAAATGATTATTTAAATCAAACTATTTGGACACATACATAACCATTTCAATGAAAAACTTCCGTGGAAATATGGACAGATGATCAAAATAGGGCTGTGTGAGACTATCTAATCACAATTACCGAATTCCCGCACGTGTCGATCAGAGTATATGCTTATAACGTGCTTTTCCAAACAAAATAACACATTTTCGCTGACACCGTCCAATTACCTTCAACATCCACACAACACCTGACGTTTTCCATCCTTGTATTGTCTGCGCCCCGCTTCAACTGTCTCAACTTTATAGTTTCCACTGCACGAGCTTTACCTTGGCAGCATGTTGTATCGGAGATCTTCGGCTTTCCTCTTCTGCTGCCCACAATCAGTCTTGAAACATCCCTTCCATTTTACTTATGATTTCCAATGTTCAGCAACCCTACCCAGCGCTAGAAGTTATTCCTTGGCAACATGTTGTACATGAGGTCTTCGGCTTTCTTCTTCTGGTGCAAATAGTCCGCCGTCCTCTCCTGCCCCCCTCCCGCCACACACACCCACACACTCCATTCCCCACACCCCTAAT
Source organism: Littorina saxatilis (assembly GCF_037325665.1). Lineage (NCBI taxonomy): Eukaryota > Metazoa > Mollusca > Gastropoda > Littorinimorpha > Littorinidae > Littorina > Littorina saxatilis. The sequence goes on from NW_027125781.1 coordinate 4,395, forward strand.
CACCAGCATTCCGTGTCTCGTTTACATAGAGCCCGGTTAATCAGCACTACGAGGTATACCTTGGTAACATGTTGTACAGGAGGTCTTCGGCTTTCAATCAATCAATCAATCAATATGAGGCTTATATCGCGCGTATTCCGTGGGTACAGTTCTAAGAGCAGGGATTTATTTTTTAATTTTATTTTAATTTTATGCAATTTATATCGCGCACATATTCAAGGCGCAGGGATTTATTTATGCTGTGTGAGATGGAATTTTTTTACACAATACATCACGCATTCACATCGGCTAGCAGATCGCAGCCATTTCGGCGCATATCCTACTTTTCACGGCCTATTATTCCAAGTCACACGGGTATTTTGGTGTACATTTTTATCTATGCCTATACAATTTTGCCAGGAAAGACCCTTTTGTCAATCGTGGGATCTTTAACGTGCACACCTGCTGCAGACAATCCTCCGTCCTCTCTTTGAACAACTCTATCCCCCTTCCCCCCACCATCACACCATCCTCCCACCCTTGCTTCAATTCGTTCCTTGCTTTCGGTAGTGGTTTTCTCTAGGTCTAGCTAACCAGCGCTATAGGCTAGGTTACAGGTCTACCTTGGCAGTATTATGTGCAGGAGGTCCTCGGGTTTCTTCTTCTGCTGCTGATAGTCAGGGTTTCTCTATCCTATCCCCACACACTCTATTCCCCCCGCACCCTCCCTCCCCTTCACCCCCTTCACCACTTCAACCCATACGCCCCATCCGACCATCACCATACCTTGGTAACATGTTGTACAGAAGGTCTTCGGCTTTCTTCTTCTGCTGCAAATAGTCGGCCGTCCTCTCCTCCACGAGAGCCTCCAGGTTGTTCGCGTATTGCTCCATGCGTGACAACAGGTTGTCCAGGATGTTCCCCTTGTCGCCATCCCTTTGAGACACAGCAGATTTTTGAAAACTTTTTGAAAACATTTGTTCTTTACTTTCACAATATGTTGCCAGAACAGGTACAATAACATAGGGACAAGGGAGGAAAAAGAAGACACAGCAGATATGAGTGTGGGCCGTGAATTCTCAGTGTGTGTGTGTGTGAGTGTGTGTGTGTGTGTGTTTGCCTTCTGAGTTCTAAACAAAGGAACGAAAACGATTTGAATGCATATGCCATATATGTGCAACAAGAGTAAGCGAGCATTGTGCGGAAACACTCTTCTGGCAGCTGAGAGAGAATAACACGCTTTGACATGAATACGCTACTTTCATCCTCAAAATTTTGTTTGCCATGTTTTTTCGGACAAAATGTGACCCTCCACCACGAAATGAGTCGCATGTCACCTCGCGCGGTTCTGCGCTAGGCTTGATATAAGTCCGGGGAGTGTATGGTAACAGTGGGAGGATCACCTTGGTCACAGGCTTATAACTCAAACAGTTTTCGCTCTTTTCTAAAACGGTTTTCATCACTGGATAGAGCATAAAAAACTCTTCAGGAAAATGTAAAAATATGAAAATCATGCAAAGGTGACATGCGACTCATTCCGTGGTGGAGGGTCACAATATGTGCAACAAGAGTAAGCGAGCATTATGCGGAAACAATCTTCTGGCAGCTGAGAGAATAACACGCTTTGACATGAATACGCTTCTTTCATCCTCAACATTTTGTTTGCCATGTTTTTTTCGGACAAAATGATCTGTACCTCTAACCAACACAATGACTGTGGGTAAGATGCATGTTCCCCACCATGTCGTAAGAGGCGACTAACGGATTCTGTTTCTCCTTTTACCCTTGTTAAGTGTTTCTTGTATAGAATATATTATAGTCAATGTTTGTAAAGATTTTTAGTCAAGCAGTATGTAAGAAATGTTAAGTCCTTTGTACTGGAAACTTGCATTCTCCCAGTAAGGTCATATAGTGTACTACGTTGCAAGCCCCTGGAGCAAATTTTTTGATTAGTGCTTTTGTGAACAAGAAACAATTAACAAGTGGCTCTATCCCATCCCCCCCCCCCCCCCCCCCCCCTTCCTCGTCGCGATATAACCTTCGTGGTTGAAAACGACGTTAAACACCAAATAAAGAAAGAAAGATACAATACTAAATCAGATATTAGCTCATGGAAGCTTTTTCAGGACTAACAAACAATCAATCAATCAATCAATCAATGACGCTTATATCGCGCATATTCCGTGGGTACAGTTCTAGGCGCTCTGCAGTGATGCCGTGTGAGATGAAATTTTATACGGCCAGTAGATTGCAGCCATTTCGGCGCATATTTACCTTTCACGGCCTATTATTCCAAGTCACACGGGTATAGGTAGACAATTATTAACTGTGCCTAAGCAATTTTGCCAGGAAAGACCCTTTTGTCAATCGTGGGATCTTTAACGTGCACACCCAATGTAGTGTACACGGGGGGAGGGTTCGGACACCGAAGAGAGTCTGCACACAAAGTTGACTCTGAAATAAATTTCCGCCGAACCTGGGATCGAACTCACGCTGACAGCGGCCAACTGAACACAAATCCAGCGCGCTACCAACTGAGCTACATCCCCGCCCCAGACTAACAGACAAAAGGACACAAAAGTCAAAAGTAACACGGAACGAGACAGGTATGGACAAAAAGACGGAGGGGGGGGGGGGGGGGGGACCCGGGGTCCAAAGTTGCACCTGTTGAGTTTCCTGATGATGGTTTTGAGCTGAGTGAAGTCGGGTCTGTCTGAGGGGTCCTCGGCCCAGCAGCGTCTGATGACGTGAGCAAGTTCGTCACTCGGGCAGTCGTACTCCTCCAGCGTGGGGCGGAAAAACGGCTTGAGTCCGTTGCTGACTTTGTTGTAGATCTCTGCACGCACAAACATGGGTTTCATTTAGTAGTGACATTAGACAGACCCTCCTTTCCTCTTACTCATTTCTCTCCCTTAAAAGACGAAAAGACTGATGACAAGGGCACATGCAGCGAAATGATGCTTACGAAATAGAAACAACAAGTCGCGTAAGGCGAAATTACTACATTTAGTCAAGCTGTGGAACTCACAGAATGAAACTGAACGTAGTCCGCCGCTAGTGCAAAAGGCAGTGAAAGTGACGAGCCTGTTTGCGCGGTAGCGATTGCGCTGTGCTTCATAGCACGCTT
>NW_027125781.1:10000-16999 GCF_037325665.1 Littorina saxatilis
TCTGTCTCTCTTTCTTTCTCTGTCTGTCTGTCTGTCTCTCTCTCTGTCTGTCTCTCTCTCTCTTGCTTTCTCTCTCTCTCTTTTTCTCTCTCTGTCTCTCTCTCTTTTTCTCTCTCTCTCTGTCTCTCTCTCTCTCTTTTTTCTCTCTCTCTGTCTCTCTCTCTCTGTCTCTCTCTCTCTCTTGCTTTCTCTGTCTCTCTTTTTCTCTCTCTGTCTCTCTGTCTCTGCCTCTTTCTACTTACTCTGATTGGAACCAGACAGTAAATGTCTTTACCTTTGTGTCAACATAAACAGCGTCGTTTTCCGGCACCGCGATCGGCCTCATTGACATTGGGTTTATGCTGAAGACACTTTCGTGATGCTCTGTAATATCCCACTCCCAATTGCAAGGGGCCGATGGCCTATAGCAATTAACTTGTCGTATTTGTATTCGTATATACTTACTGTGGTAGCTACTGTAGTTATTTTCTTCTTCCGTCAACTCAGGGTTGAATCTGAAGTAGTGAAGACCGAAGTCCGTAATCTTGACCACGAATCTCGAGTCCACCACACAATTAGTGGACTTCAGGTTACCATGGCTGCGTAAGTCTGTGCCGTGTAGGTACGCCATACCCTGTGAAATAAGAAAGGTGATTATACATCAAAATGGAGTGAATATCGTATTAAGGAATGAAGGCCAAGGACAAACAGAGATGACTACCACACAATGTCCAGAGAGCAGCAAGTCAACCTCATCAGGCTGCGTACTGGCCACAACAGGCTCAATGCTCACATGAACCGAAAGTTCAAGCTGGCGCCATCACCAACCTGTGCCTGCGGTCAAGAAGACCAAACAGCGGAACGCATCTTACAGCGATGTCCCTTACTAGATGAGGAACGAAAAGAAGTGTGGCCGTCACCAACTCCCTTGCAGACCAAACTATATGGCAGTCGACAGGAGTTGGAGAAAACGACAACATTTATCACCAGTGCTGGACTGATCGTGTAACCTCTGCGAACGCCAAGAAGAAGAAGAAGAAGGTCATCCAACGTTTTCCTTTGACGATGAAAGGAAATCAAAAAAGTACTACACTGAAAATGAAAGTTCAGGATATTTTTTTTGAGGTGTGGTGTATAGAGTCCAAATGACAAAAAGCAGTGTTTCGATACAAAACAAGAAATTCCTCCGAGGTAGGAAAAACACCCCCGTCCTTACCATTCTCACTGCCACCAACTCAGAAGGTTATTTCCCTTTGACCATTAATATGTCCCTCTATAAGTCCTTGTAGAATCTTAATCCACCAATAACTCCCTAACCGTGTGTTTGACTGGTCCCAGTTTTTGTAAGGACCGTCTCAGGAATGTATAGAACCTGTTCACCAAGTTGGGTGACGATCGGTCCGTTCATTCTTGAGATCTATATGCGAACACAAACAAACAAACAAACACATGGACCGAATCCTATACACACCCCTATACCGGGGGTGTAAAAACACACAACCTATTGTGTGTATTTGAAGATCTGTTTTGGTCTGCACATAATTGTGCATCATTTTAAAATGACGTAGCGAATCGAACATGCTCTAAGACGTCCAAGAAAGTCCCTGTTAAAAAAATAAGTAAAATATCGTTCCAGTAATAGTTATCGTTATGACGGCTCAAAGTGAAGTATACCGTCAACAAGAAGAGCAAACGCTCGATCGAGTCACTTTCGCAGTTCTGAATATTATATGAGGCATCAGATGGACAGGAAGAAATTGCTATTCACAACACAATGAGTCACGTTCACATAAAATTTGAGCCCGGTCACTTTTATAGTTTCCGAGAAAAGCCCAACGTTAAGTTGTGTGTTGCCGAACAGAAAAGGCTAGTTATCTCCCTTGTTTTTCTGATAACGTTCGTAAAAGGCTACAGATGTAAATACTTTGATGTAAAGAATAATCTTACAAAGTTTCAATCACATCCGATGAACTTTGTCAAAGATATAAAATGTCTAATTTTTCCTTTGACGCTGACCTGTGACCTTGAAAAAGGTCAAAGGTCAACGAAACCATCGTTAAAGTGTAGAGGTCATTGGAGGTCACGACTAAACAAAATATGAGCCCGATCGCTTTGATAGTTTCCGAGAAAAGTCCAACGTTAAGGTGGTGTCTACGGACGGCCGGCCGGACGGCCGGCCGGACAGACTAACACTGACCGATTACATAGAGTCACTTTTTCTCAAGTGACTCAAAAACTCCAGTTTTGATGGTAGGTGTGGTGAAGGACCTGACGTCATACCCAAATAATGTTCAAATATGATGAACCCATTCATGAGCAAAAGAAAAGCCGATCGTCACAAGCACATACATTTGGCCTATTATGGTCCGCTGGACCCGAAAAGCAACAGCTAACTAACTAACTAACTAACAAGCACATACATTTCTGAGCGAAATACTGATGTTTGTTTAGTGGGCTAAACCGCTGAAAAAATATCCTCCAGTAAACTTGAAAGGGGAATCAGATAGTCAGATGAACGGACTTAACGGTTTGTTTGTTTGTTTGTTTGTTTGCTTAACGCCCAGCCGACCACGAAGGGCCATATCAGGGCGGTGCTGCTTTGACATATAACGTGCGCCACACACAAGACAGAAGTCGCAGCACAGGCTTCATGTCTCACCCAGTCACATTATTCTGACACAGGACCAACCAGTCCTAGCACTAACCCCATAATGCCAGACGCCAGGCGAAGCAGCCACTAGATTGCCAATTTTAAAGTCTTAGGTATGACCCGGCCGGGGTTCGAACCCACGACCTCCCGATCACGGGGCGGACGCCTTACCACTAGGCCAACCGTGCCGGTGGACTTAACTGGCATAGACAGTTCGAATGAAATGACACGGGAATTCATGCTTTCATTTGGGTGCGACATTTGTCGCAATATTGTTTTGGCTAAGTTTATTTGTTCACAATTTATTTACATGTACATTCTTCTCATGTAACCGATCATGTTTACCGCAACATAATTGTTCAGGTTTTTACACGGGATGAGAACATTCATATCATTTCATAGACACAATACCACCGGGAACAGACTACTTTCAATACATTTTTCAGTAGGGGGGCGACTATCCTCAACCCGGCGGGTCCCCAGGTGGCGGATAGGGGAACGGCCCCCAGATACGAATATAGAATAAGCAGTCCCGGACCAACTAGCGGTGTCTCTACCAGGACGGGGTGGGTTGGCAGATGGCACTGACTACCCTATAAACGCCCTACGTGTCCGATGACGGTTACACCATGCGAGTAAGAGCCGCACTAAAAGCTCTAGCCCTATGCGAAATCCCCCATGTGTTCCCAGGGTTAGGGTTTTGAGTCAGGAACTAAGGGCGGGGTAACCCTGAAAGAAACCTAAGGGCTGAAGTCGGAGGATCTGGGCCAACAGGCGCACCTTAACCAACCACAGATCCACGCAAATCACAACATGAAATGTCGACAGTCCGACATGCACGCGATGGTGCTCGCCCTGTGAAAATATATTTTTGAGGACAGCACGTTTCGCCCTGCAGTCCGGACTGACGATCTAACAGCCAACGACAAGAAGACGAAGACACATGCCAAAAAGCATCCGCCTGATCGCATTATGTTGAGAATGGGAGTGGGGTGCGATTGGAGTTGGGGGGGGGGGGGGGTGGGGGGTAATCGTTGTACTTACTCTGACAATGTCTTGCATGATGGAGTAGCGAAACATCCAGTCCAGTTTGATCTGGTCATTCTCCAGCACATCCTGTAATGCGCAATCATTTGTATATGACAACATGAATTTGTTAAATCTCTCCCTAAAGCTTTTTTCCCGCGGAAAAATACAAATTCATCAAATCTTATCTGAGTCACCATTGTTCTGTTTATCCAATCGTCAAATCATATCATAATTATCTCATCTTCTCTCTCTCCTTCTCTCTCAGTCTATATTTCGTTACGAGCGCTGTTTTTCTCACTCTATCCCTCTCTTTGTCTCCCCCTTTCCCTCTCTTTCTTTCTCTCTATCTCTCTCTCTCTCAATCTGTTTGTTTGCCCCCCCCCCCTCTCTCACCGCCTCTCTCTCGCTCTCTCTTCTCTCTCTTTCTCTCTCTCTCTCTCTCTCTCTCTCTCTCCTCTCTCTCTCTCTCTTTAAGATTAGAGTAGTCCCTCTCAGGGCGAGGGCTAGTTGAAAAAAAACTCGTTTGTATGGCTTATGCCACAACCCTTGTAAAATAAAATTGGATTTGATATGATTTGATTTGATCTCTCTCTCTCTCTCTCTCTCTCTCTCTCTCTCTCTCTCTCTCTCTCTCTCTCTCTCTCTCTCTCTCTCTCTCTCTCTCTCTCTCTGCCGCAGATCAAGATCTTGAATAATATAATTCTCAATACTTCTTCTTGGATTTACTTCACGAACGACGACTATGAAAGTTGTTCTCGTCTGATGCAAGCACGCTAGTGGCTGATACAACCTATGCGATACATGTGTCCTGTTAACTCTGGATATATCATACCTGCAAGCTCCCCTTTGGGCAGTATTCGGTAAGAAGACCTTGGTTTGGGTAGTCAATGCAGGCTCCGATAAAACGGACAATGTGGTCGTTTTGTAGGTCTTTCATCTGAAAAGAAAGAATTCCTTAAAAAAGTAACCGTGTCAAAAGTACAGCCTAGTGGTTAGGACGTCATCCTTCCGTGCAGAAGGTTCAGGGTTCGTATCCCGGCTGAGCCTGTTGGGTCAAGGTTGGAGATTTGTCCGATCTCCCAGGTCAACCTATATTCAGACCTGCAAGTTCCTTATCTCCCATTCGTACAAGGGAGAAAAAGACAAAGTAGAGGGGTGGGGGAGGGGGAGGGGGAGGGGGGGGTTGAGGGGTGGGGGTGGGGGGCTAGCTATTAGGTCAACTTGTGGAGCGATAGCTTTACGTTCCTCGAATCAAGGGTTTCGAATCCAGTTCTGTAATGACTGCGAGACAGTTTTCATGTCCCACCCCTGTTTCGCCGCTGTGGCACGTAATAGACCTAGGTCATTCTTTTGACTAGGTCATTCTAGGTCATCCAGAATTGCAGATGGCTAATTATACCTGAACACGTACACACACCTGTGGAGCGCGACTCGTGTTGCTGCTAGCTTTCAACTAGAAAAGAGCGACCGGAAATCCTGAGCAGATAAACAAAAAAGTAATGCAAATGAAAATGAAATGACTTACCCGCTTAATCTCCAGTAAAAGCGGTTTGCTGATGGTGATGTTGGTACGGGGTATGCTCTTAATGGCAATGATTGCACCCTGAAGATAGGAGAAAAAAAGACAGATCATTACATCTTAATTGCTTAGGAAAACCATCAAGTTTTGCAGAACTTGTAATAACTACCGCGCATTAACAACAGTAAATAAGGTTAACACACACAAAAGCATGAATATAATGAATAATAATAACATATACAAACTAAACCAAGAATTTGAAAAATTATATTATTCAAGAAATATCTTGTTTGAAAAAAGAGAAAGAAAGCTCAAACAATCTAGCATAATTATGAGTAGCTATAACTAGGGGAAAAACAAAGAGAAAGAAATCGACACTTCAGTGACAACTGAAATAATTATCGTTATGGCAAACAAAACTTACTTATTCACATTTTGACAAGCCACTATCTCAGACATAGACAGACAGACAGGCAGACAGACAGACAGACAGACATACAGACAGACAGGCGGACAGGCAGGCAAACCGACCGACAGACAGAGCTTTCCCCTTACTTTATAGTAGCCAGTCTTGGTGAAGAGTTGCCTGTTGCCCGCATCACTGAGTTGAAAGGCCAGTGTATCTCCCGACACGGAGCTTGTACACGATCCTCTCTGCAACAAGCAACCGCAACATGAACGTTATTTTTTATATCATTTTTCATTTCCATTTCATTTACTTATTATCCCGCAACATGAAAGTTACATTTTATTTCATTTTCCACTTTCATTTAATTTAATGTATTATCCAGCAACATGAACATTACATTTGTTTTCCCTTTTCATTTCCATTTCATTTACTTAAGTATCCCGCAACATTGAAATTACTTATTATTTCATTTTTCATTGTCATTTCATTTTCTTTATTATCTCGCAACATGACAATTACATATCATTTCATATTTCATTTCAATTTAATTTACTTTATTATCCAGCAACATGAACATTACATTTTATTTCACTTCTCACTTTCATTTCACTTACCCTATCATCCCGCAACATGAAATTTGCATTGTATTTCATTTTTCATTTTCAGTTCATTTACTTTATTGTCCAGCAACATGAGCATTACTTATTACATTAGAGATTCCGCGTCCAAAAAGACAAATTGTTATATGAAGTCTTATATCGCGCGCGTATAGATCTCCAGACTCGGACTCAAGGCGCAGGGATCTATTTATGCCGTGTGAGATGGAATGTTTTACACAATACATCACGCATTCACATCGACCAGCAGATCGCAGCCATTTCGGCGCATATCCTACTTTTCACGGCCTATTATTCCAAGTCACACGGGTATTTTGGTGGACATTTTGTATCTATGCCTATACAATTTTCCAAAACTCATTCACTAAGGAACTGGACAAATAAGTAACTTCTACTGGCTAAAACATGTTGTCGACTCCATTGAACGAGAAGGGAGATAACTACGCCGTCGTAGTCGCTCACCTTGACAAGACTGAGTTTGCTCCCTTGACGTTCCAGCTTTTTGTTCTTCTCGGGAGATCCGAACAGGATGTCCTCCCACCGTACCCGCCAGTTCATCTGGGCCAGCTCGGCTTCCAGCTTGATGTGTCTGAAATCAACCCAAAGATGAATGCATCAATCGATTTGTCAATCAGCCAAGCCTGATATTAAAGCTGCAGGAATGAGACATGTCTAAGGCACACAAAAAAAGTCTGTTTACGGTATCATAGGGAAAAAAAAAAATAGGGTCGGTAGGTCGGGATTTATTATTATTTTTTTTCCCTTCTAAAAAACCCTATTTTTAAGTTATTTTGCC
>NW_027125782.1:0-30000 GCF_037325665.1 Littorina saxatilis
TCTTAGTATGTTCATAGACCTATACAAGAACAATGTTCATTCAAAATGAACAGCGTCGATGCAATGTCCACCAAAGATTTATTTTGGGAAGTGTTAAAGGTTAGGGTCAAAAGGTAATGAATTGCATGTTGTGCTGGATATAATTATAAATTGTTTATTTCAGTCAATGCTTGCTATGAATTGATCAAACAGCCACAAGAAAAAAAACCTTTTTAATTAAAAAATAGAGCTTGTTTGAAACAGGTAGAAAGGAAGAGTTGATATTGCAATATCTGTACGTGGGAATGTGGTGAAAAAGAGTGCTAAAAGTAGTAAGTCAGTCTCAGATCCATTTCAAACATTTATTTCAGAAAAACAAAATACAAATTAAAAAAAAAACAGAACCATTACCAGGTGTCATAGGAATGTTTGAAAACAATAGTTTTAATTTTACACTGTAAATACAGGAATCAGAATTAAACACCTCAAATTGGCACATGAATAATGAATCACCTGGAATTGCAACAGGGAGATACTGAAGTAATTGGAAACAAACACTTGAAATTGACAGAGAAACAATTGAAAATATAGTACTGACATGAGCGTACAATATTTTAATGGAAGTGCATTTTTAGCACGAAGCATCCGCAGGAGGATGCACTAACAATTACATAGTGCCACAAAATTTGTACGGACATTTCACAACTGTGCATTATTAGCACAGAACACATACATGGGGGCGCACAAAACATTATTGTGACAATAATTTACACGAAACATTTCACCTAAGTACATTTTTCAGCATGGTGCATCTACAGGAGGGTGCTCCAACAATGATGCATAGTGCCAACATTTAGCGCAAACTTATCACAACAGTGCATTATCACCACAAAGCGCATACATTAATTACATAGTGGCAAGTTGCACTAAACATTTGAACATAATGCATTTTGTTCAAATGTTAACAGCACAGCACCAAGTTTTGCATAAGTGCACAACAGCACTGAGCATTTCACAAAAGTGCATAACAGCTGTGACAATTTTACAAAAGTGCATTGACCATTTCAGGCAGATGGCTAACATGCATTGTTGCTGCTGCAAATCGCAAAAGAATTATTCCCCTTTGTTTCTGTTTTTCGCAAAAAAAATATGCATTGAGCCAGTGAGATTTGAGGATGCATATTTTTTAGCTATTAGCGCCAGCGGCAACGCATGTCAGCCAACTGCTTCACAAAAGTGGACAACAGCACTGACAATTTCACAAAAGTGAATAACAGCACTGACCATTTCACAAAAGTGAATAACAGCACTGACAATTTCACAAAAGTGAATAACAGCACTGACCATTTCACAAAAGTGAATAACAGCACTGACCATTTCACAAAAGTGCACAGAAACACCAGTAGCTTGCTGTTAGCAAACATGTTATAAAGATAATACTGTAATGGTGATTCTTATGTATCATACATAGTTTCAATGTACAGAAAAGACCAGGAATATTAAGAAAAGTAAACAGTATTTCCCATTATCATCAATATGTACATACGGTTATTATCAAGCGTTAGCAAAACTGTAAAAACTACTTTAACAAAATTGTAGATTGAGTTACTGAAACATGAACACAGATAGCCTGAACAAATCAACGAAATGCAGTAAAAATGTATACAGTGAAACCTGCGAATAGCACACCTCCGGATAGCACCAAACCTCTGAATAGGCACAGACAGCCTTTAGACACAGACAGCCTTTGGACACAGACAGCCTTTAGACAGGCAAACAGACCGAAAGACAATTCAACAAACAACAACAGAGAGAGCATATATATATCAATATCAATGTTAATAAATCCAATAACAAAGAGACTGCCAACGTTCCAAAATTCAGAATCAAAAAACAAGAAAGGTAGATTGTCGAAACGTTTGTTAATGACAAAACAATACATTCACAGATATATCGACCCAACCCCCGGGTAGAGTGGACTCGACAGCCCAGCAAGGCAGCTACTCTTGGGGAGGAGGCAACCCTGAGTAAGAACCTCAACCACCGAAGACGGAAGACAGCAGCCAACTTGGCGTGGGGAGAAAATCGGCTGTCTACGCTTCCACGATAATATGGCCGTAATCGAACGCAGAAGAAGAAGAAGAATCGACCCAACCAATAACAAAAACTTATCTGGCTGAATTTCTCTTCCGCCTGCCACGAAGCCGCCATGCAGCGAATATAATGTGGCAGGCGGAAGGAAAAATCAGCCAGATAAGTTTTCGTTATTGTTTGTCTGTGCAAAAAAAAAAAAAAATCAGCCAGATAAGTTTTCGTTATTGTTTGTCTGTGCAAAAAAAAAAAAAAATCAGCCAGATAAGTTTTCGTTATTGTTTGTCTGTGCAAAAAAAAAAAAAATCAGCCAGATAAGTTTTCGTTATTGTTTGTCTGTGCAAAAAAAAAAAATCAGCCAGATAAGTTATTGTTTGTCTGTGCAAAAAAAAAAAATCAGCCAGATAAGGTTTTGCTGTGCACTTAAAAGACCGTTGGGTCGATATATTTGTGAATGTATTGTTTTGTCAATAACAAACGTTCCAACAACCTACCTTTCTTGTTTTTTTATTCTAATATCAGTGTAAGCCTGAACAGATGGAAAAGCACACATAAGACCTTACAATGGTGGCAGCAAATAAGCTAATCGTGAACTTTTATTTACTTTGAATTCCTAACACTCAGCGTGCAATTTCACTAACCGCATGGATCGAGCCGTTTCTACCAGTACCACTGTTTCCACTTGAGCAGGTCTGCACAGTTCCTGAAGACGAAGGCCATAAGAAATCAGTTGTAATATATGTACAATTAATCTATCACTCATGCTCCATATTGTTCGTCCTGTTTGCATTGTTTCGTCGGGGCGCAGCTGCTGCGCTAGGTAAAGCACTGGGTGGTAGCTGGCTAGCCCCACAGCCCAGCGCCTGAAACTGCATGAGCACTAGCGCATGGATTGGCTTGGGTGTCGGTCATCGGTCTTTTGCCATGTTAAATTCGGAAAAGACCGACACACATGGGTCTCAATCCGTCAATACTTCAATTGACCTTGTTTGTTTGTTTGTTTGCTTAACGCCCAGCCGACCACGAAGGGCCATATCAGGGCGGTATCAATTGACCTGATAAGCCATGCAGCAGAGTTATAGTCAGCTCGTCTTATTTTTGCGAAAATCATGATCGAAAGGACTGACAGCAAGACTGGGAGCGCCGCAAGACTTAGCGAGCAGACGATAGTTCGAGTATTTTAAAAACTGGGATTGGCTAGTTTGATTCGCTTGCCGATCCTACGTTTACCTCGGCTAAGCGCGCAATTTCCGCTGACAAAGAAAACAAAATGTCTCACCATCCATTTCCAGCGCCGAAAAAAAAAGAAGAAAAGTTGTTGCTAGGACAGAAGTGGATTTCTAGTCAAATTGAAATTTACTTTTCAAATTATGTGCCAATCTAACCCTGAAGTGCCATTCTGGTCAAATTATCCTTTCACAGTGTGCTAAGGGGTCCTGATTTGGCCTTTATGGTCCGCTGGACCCAAAAAGCAACAGATCAAATCAAACAGTGTGCTAATGTAACCCCTGAAGTGCCATTCTATTTCTAGTCAATGTGCCAATCTAGTGAGTGTGTGCATGAGAGAGGAAAGACTGACATACTTCTCAAAAAACCTAGTCTTGATGTCAATATTTTGAAGAACTATCGTCCTGTATCTAATTTATCATTCTTGTTCAAAGTTTTTGAAAAGGTAGTTTTGAAGCAGCTGTTGTTATATTTGAACACCCATGATTTGATCTCGCACTCTCAGTCCGCTTATCGCCCTTCTCACTGTACTGAAACAGCCCTACTTAAAGTAATCAGTGACATTCTGTCTGCTCTGGATGGTGGTGATGTGTCAGTGCTTACCCTACTTGATCTTTCTGCAGCGTTCGACAGGATTGACCATGTCACGCTTCTCCATAGACTTCAGACTCTGTACAGCATCTCCGGTCTACCGCTAGCATGGCTTGAGTCCTGTCTCTTTGGCAGGACTCAGGCTGTGCTTGTCGTTGGCCAGATGTCTGCTCCAGCCCCACTTTCTTTCGGCGTTCCTCAAGGTTCAGTACTCGGTCCCATCCTTGTCATCATGTACACTAAGCCCCTCTCCACACTGATTCAAACCCATTCTGTTTTAAATCAGTCTTTTGCTGATGACAGCCAGCAGTATAAACCCAGTACCCCTGCAGAGACACATTCCGCCATCCAGACATGCATCACTGATGTTAAATCTTGGATGGTCGATAACAAACTTAAGCTAAATGATGATAAGACTGAAGTCTTACTGTGCAAAAAGAAGAACACTACATTTCCCTCTCCCCAACCTGTTTCTGTTCAAACTAAGCAACACCGACATTCTTTTCTCACCATCAGCTAGAAACCTTGGATTCACCCTTTCATCTGACATGACCCTTAACAAACATATATTTAGTCTGTAGAGCAGCTTATTTTGAGCTTCGTAAGATCAGCACCATTCACCACACACTCTCCTCTCAAACAACTAACACTCTTGTCTGTGCCTTTGTTCTTTCTAAACTTGACTACTGCAACTCTCTTCTCTCTGGCTGTCCTCTGTACCTCCTGCATAAACTACAAAAAGTCCAAAACTCGGCAGCACGCCTCATTCTGAAAGCACGAAAACGAGATCACGCAACACCACTTCCTCACACACTGCACTGGTTACCTATTCAAGCCCGCATTGACTACAAACTGTCCACCCTCTGCTTTAACTTCTTTTCTGGTTCGTCTCCTGCTTACTTCTCTGAACGCCTCACCGTCTATTCTCCAGCAAGACAACTCTGTGCCTCTTTTGACTGTCGCATCCTCACCATTCCACACACCAAAACCAAAACATACGGACAACGCACTTTTACTTTCTGCGCACCCACACAATGGAATTCTCTCTCCTTTCACATCCGCCACTCTCAGTCACCCCAAGCATTCAAACGAGTACTTAACGCACCTCTTCAAGAAATACAACCCCTGATTTTGTTTTCTCAGTCCATCAGTAGGCTACATGTAGTGTATTTGTTGTTTTAGTGATAATGTATACTATAAACATCTAGGGCTGTTTTCAGTATTGTTGATAACATGTTCTGTTTGATTAAGGGTATTCAGCTGGTATTTCCTTGTTTTCACTACCTATTTTATTCATGTTTTTTTATTACTTAGTTCGTGGAAGAATCTTTTGTAATGTATGTTTGATGGTGTAAGCTTTTAATTAAGCGTAGCTGACTATGAATGTAAATGTAAATGCTTGTATAACTGTGTTTTAATTTTAAATGTGTCAAGCGCAAAGAGCATAATTGTAAAGTTATGATGTTGCGCTATATAAATGCTCATTTATTATTATACTGTTCAAAAAAAGAAACGCATAGTTGCTACTTGCCAAATTTGTTTTATTTTTCGAAAAAAATAACAGAAAATCCAATATTTAGATTATTTGTTTGAAATTTGGTATGGACACAGTTGAATGCACACACAGTTCATTTGCATCTTCAAATCAATCAGTCAATCAATACGATTGGGTGCCGAGACTGTCAAGTCAGTAGGGGGTGTGACTGCCTTGAGCAGCAACAACTGCCCGGCACCTTCTGGGCATGGACTGGATCAGATGCCGGATATCTTGCTGTGGGATGGTGTCCCACTCCTCCTGAAGTGCCTGCAATAGATCGCGGTGATTTGCCGGCGCTTCTTCTCGCCTGCGCACACGTCTGTCCAATTCATCCCAGAGGTGTTCTATCGGGTTCATGTCTGGCGACATGGATGGTCGGTGAGGAACTGGGTGGTGAGTCGTGCTGTGTGCGGGCGAGCGTTGTCCTGCTGGAATATGGCATCCTGGTCAGCCAGAAGAGGAAGGGCGTGTGGGCGCAGAATTTCCTCCACGTATCGCTGGGCAGTTATGCGCCCTTGGACGTGCACCAGGGTGCTCCTTCCAGCAGTATTGATCGCCCCCCACACCATGACGCCTCCACCACCATGAACGGGCGCCTCATCCACACAGTTGGGCGCGTAACGTTCGTTTACTCTCCGGTAGACCCTCCTCCGACCATCATGTCGCTGGAGCAGGAAGTAGGACTCGTCGCTGAACCACACGTGTCTCCAGTGATTCCGGACGGTCCAGCGAAGGTGCTGGTTGCCCCACTGCAGTCGGTTCTGGCGATGGCGGCGGGTAAGGACAGCTCCTCTGTGAGGTCTGCGAGCTATCAAACCAGCTTCATGCAGGCGGTTCCGCACGGTCTGGTCCGATAATCGGTGTGGCCCGGGGAGAGCCTGGACAGAAGATGAGGCCGACAGGAAACGATTCCGGAGGTGGCGGAGCCGTATGAAGCGGTCGTGAGCAGCAGTTGTCGCCCTTGGTCTTCCCGCTCGTGGCAAGTCAGCAACGGAGCCAGTGGCTTGAAACCTGACCCACAGTCTACTGATGGTGCTCTGGGACACGTGGAAGTGCCTGGCGATTGCACTTTGACTTTGGCCTGCTTGTAAACGACCCAATGCAATTTGGCGGTCTTCTCTGCTCAATCGGGCCATCTTTCGTCGCTGAATTGTCGTCTGATTTCTTTGTGGCGAACAATCCGCTTTTATGGGTTTTGGAAGACATGGTGAGAGCTCAATATTCCCCGAGTTTCACGAGATTACACTGAAGCATGACGAGTGGTCATGCCAAATGAGCAATTTTGACATTGTAGCCACTGAAAACGCATGCGTCACGTGCAGAGCTCACTTGTGGCAATGGACGAAAGGTCGACGACCAGATAAACATTTTCTGCAGTTTGGTGGATATCCTTGTAGCCATATAACTAAATTAACCAAATATTACAAGCTATGCGTTTCTTTTTTTGAACAGTATAATTAGTCAAAACATCTCAGAAAAAAGTACAAACAATTCTTTTTTCAGTACAACATCGGAATTTTAATTAAACATCCCTAGCACCGTATTCTGCATATAAAAATCGGAGAAATGACGGAGAAACCGTAGATGTGCACATGTCTGGATGTATCAGGACCTTCAAATAAAGTGGTATGCCAGGGATGCTGGTGTGAGTTGCTTCTTGCTGCTGGAAGACAATATTTGCAATTTGGTCATAAATACGAACTGACAGGGTAGTATAATCGGAGGTGTTGCCAATTTTGCGCAGTTAACAGTTCTGGGTTGAAGTCTGAGCATACTTTATTTTCCAGAGATGGGGGGGGGGAATATATGCCTCAGCAGATATTCGAAATTAGGGCTTCTTGGGGCCGATGTCTTTATTGCTTTATCCAAGAAAACCAATTCAGAATGTTATTTCAATACATGCGTTGCATAAACGTCACCAATCGCCGTTTTTGATGCAAACATGTTTCACGAAATCGCAGCATACATTTACGCCACCAGGCTACACGACAAAAAATACAGAGAGTAGTATTAATTACATGGGATGGATCTCGAGTCCATTCCCATGTGATGCTGGGATAAGACAAGGATGTCCATTTTCGCCATTAGCCTTTGTTCTGGCCCTCGAAGTGTTAGCAATCAAAATCCGTGCAGATCAAGACGTTAAAGGGATTAAACTGCCAAGGAATTCTGATAGACATGGTGAAATTCTTAAATTACTTATGTATGCTGACGACATTAGTTTCTTCCTACAAGATGAGAAAGACCTAAGAAACGTGTTACATCTTATAACTCAGTTTTCAAAATTTTCAGGGTTAGCAATGAATGATCAAAAGACAGAAGCAATGTGGCTTGGTATAAATAAATTTTCTGCTGACCGACCATGTAATATTATTTGGAAAAAACAAATCAAAATCTTAGGAATTCATTTCAACAACTCTGTCCCAGCCTCCAACATAGAAGAAAACTGGGAACCTAAACTACATAAAGTAAATTCATTAATAGCAACATGGTCGAAAAGAAACCTAAGTATAATGGGGAAAATTTGTATAGTCAAAACATTAATGTTGTCACAGTTTACTTACGCACTGCAATCTCTATGTGCCACAGAAAACTTCCTCAATAAGCTAAATTCATCTCTATTCCGATTTATCTGGAAGAAAAAATATTCAAACAAAAGAGCTTATGAAAAAGTTAATAGAAAAGTAATGTGCCAAGAGACAAATCTTGAAGGTCTGAAAATGATTAATGTCAAAGATGTACAAACATCATTTCTAATTTCATGGATTATGAGGCTGCTGGACGGAAGTAACGCAAAGTGGCAACAGATTCCATTAGCATCATTTTTAAATCTGGGCGAACGCTTATGCTGTCTGCGCTCAAATGTGAGTGCAGAAAATTTTAAAGGACTAGGTGCCATAAAGCAATATTTCTGGAAACAAGCTTTTATCACCTGGCTAAACAATAAACACAAGATCAAAGAAATAAGCAGTAATGAACAGCAGATACGTGTACGCAATCAAACCTTATGGAATAATACAAATATAAGGTACAGGAAGCAAACACTATACATGAATGACTGGATAAAGGCTAAAATATGCGTTGTTAAAGATGTTTTTAACGATAACGACATGTACTCTTTTGAGGAAATATGTGAACGAACTGGATATAAACAGTCTCGCCTATTTGAATATAATGCAATACAGACTGCCATTAAAGCTCTATTATTGCGTGATACGGGTCAGGCCCGTTCTGATCATATGCCATTTATACAATTATCTCCACGCCAAATCCGCCTAAAGATGTTAAATTATGAGATAAAGGAGCCAAGCTCAGCTGGATTTTGGTCGAACAAATTAAATATTACATTAGAAGATAAACACTGGAAATTAGCTAACGAATGCTCGACAGAAACCCGTCTTCGTCTATTGCATTGGAAAATTTTACACAATATATATCCCACCAATATTTTGCTACATAAGATGGGAATTCGTCAAACAAATCTCTGTCAGTATTGTAACGAAACCGACTTCATCGAGCACTTTTTTTGGCAGTGTAGAGCAGTGCAACCCATATGGCAGGAATGTCAAGGGTACATATTTAAATATACAGGCAAAAGTATAAAGTTAAGCTGCGAAGAGGCTCTTTTTGGGTATTTCACACGTGATATCCCCAGAGAGAAAACCTTCATAATTAATCACCTTATATTGATATCGAAAATGTGCGTAAGCCAGTTTAAGTACGGAAATCCAAAAACTAACATGAAGATCTTATTTCAGAACCAAGCTCGACTTCGAAATCTCTAGTAAAATTGAACTGTGAAAAAGAATATAGATAACTAGTAGTATTGTGCTGTTAATGTAAAGTTATTTATGTATGCGCTGTATGATGCTGTGCTGAAAACTAGTACTGTAATTGGATTAATTAACTTGTTATGTATTGTCCCGCTGAAAATGTATTATATAACAGAATTATGGGAACAACAACAACACACACACACACACACGCACACACACACACACACACACACACACACACACACATACACGCAAACATTAGTTAAATTGTTGTTGAATAAAAAAGTAATTTAATGGAAATGTAACCTGTAATGTAAAAGAAAACAAAATTAAAATTTCATTAAAAAAAAAAGACCAATGAAGAAGGATATGCTCACCGCCCAAAAAAGAAAAATAAAAAACCAAAGAGGCAAAAAAAGATGGGTTGAAGCAGCCTTGCATGCAACTGAGGTCAAAAAAAACAAAACAAAAAAAACATGCAAAAAGTAGAAGAACTGTAACCGGATCACTCCAAATGTCTGCGCAGTTACAACAATTACAACAAACTATCAACGAAATAGTTCTATTCACTTCTGAGCAATAGAGGGGGTTGAGGTTTAAACCAGATACTTCTCCAAAAATAACGCAAAATACATTCATAACTTTTTCATCAATTCCTGTTTGTTGCCTCCCACTCTCCCCTCCCTCTTTCTCTCCCTCTCCCCTCTCCAACACCCACCTCTCTCTCTCTCATTGGGTAAAAACATCTGTTGAGTGTGCATAGTGTTACGGGCTTCCAACGAGACTCGAGAAAACCTTCAGATACACACCTGAATGCATTCCCTGAAATCAGGAAAATGCCTACAGGGAATACATCCCCTTCTGCGTTAATTAGGGACCTGTAAGTGTTGTCAACAAGTGGTTCTTCAGTTCTGTATGACTTAACATGCGGCTTTTCAAACTCCCTTTCTGAGCAAATTTCTTACTACAAATGAGGGCAGGCATGTGGGTTTTCTCCTGTATGTGTCAACATGTGGGAGTTCAAATTCTCTTTATGAGAAAACTTCTTTGAACAATGAGGACAGGCATGTGGCTTTTCTCCTGTGTGTCAATATGTGGGAGTTCAAATTCTTTTTCCGAGCACATTTCTTTGAACAATGAGGACAGGCATGTGGCTTTTCTCCTGTATGTGTCAACATGTGGGAGTTCAAATTCCCTACTTCTTTGAACAATGAGGACAGGCATGTGGCTTTTCTCCTGTATGTGTCAACATGTGGGTCTTCAAATGCCCTTTCAGAGCAAATTTACCTTTGCAATCAGGACATGGCTTTTCTGCTGTATGTGTCAACATGTGGGTCTTCAAATCCTTTCTCTGAGCAAATTTCTTTAACCTTCGCCAGAACACACATAAACCCTTGCATAACCGACGATGCGGGTCGTCCATGGCCCATATTTTTTATAGAGGCCTCGAAGTGTTTATTCCTCAACCGATGGTGCGGGTCCTCCACGACCCATATTCTCCAAGAGAGTCATACATCATGTGATCATGCTTTTTTTGCGGGAAAAGATACCAGAACTTCCAAACCTGCACAGAGAGCATGCAACAAGACAGTTGATATTTATTTTATGTCCAAGTTGAAATATTTCTGTGTGTGTGTGTGTGCGTCTGTGTGTTAGTGAGTGTGTTTGTGTGTGTGTGCCAGTGTGTGTTTGTGTGTGTGTGTGTGTGGGTAACTCCAAAATGGGCTATTTAATTTTGTTCTGCGTATTTTCAGTGATGATATTGTTTTGAAAGTTATTGTTTTGTCTAAAAGAGCACTTTTATGCAACCCGGTTGTGGTGATGAATCAATGGCGGCTTTGTAGATAACGAGTCATGAATAACATACTGTTGAAAACCAAAGTAATACATTGCAGTGAAAACGTTTATGTGTGGAGACTCGTGTGTTTAACCTTTGTGTGTGTGTGAGTGTGTATGTGTGTGTGTCTGTGTGCGCGCACGTGCGAGTGTTTGTGTGTGTGTGTGTTTGTTCGGTGTGTGTGATGTGAATGCACGTGTGCTTGCGTGTATTTGTGTGTGTGTGAGCGCGTGCGGCGTGTATGTGCGTGTGTGTGTGTGGTGGGGGGGGGGTGGGGTGGGGTGATGTGTTATGTGAGCCCATAAAAGTTCCTCACTGATGGCCCTAATGAATGGAGCACGCTCGTCATCTGTTGAAAGCCTGTGCTCTGGGAAACGCAGCTTCCAGACACGAGCTGCAATGTTGGACAGGTCAAGGATGTTAAAAAACATGACCATTGGCCACCTTTGCGTTCTGCGCTTTATGGTGTATATATGCATGTGCCATTTTATCGACTGTATCGACAGCTCCTTTTGTGTCATTATAGAATAGAACTATCTCTGGTTTTCTTTTTGTGTTTGCTGGCGTTGGATCAATGACACCAGTGTCGTGCATAGTGCTGATCAACACAACCTGCTTGTTCTTTTTGCTCTGGTATTGTACAAGTGTATGGTTCTTGTCAAACATGAAGCGACTATCATGGAGAGGCAACTTTTTTTTACTCTCGAATGAGTCTGGCAAGAACCGCTTGTTCTGCCTGACAACGCCAACTGTGGTCAAGCCATTCTTCAGGGCCCGTATGCATGAACTAGAAGTAAGAAACACTGGAAGTAGAGGCCTCTTTTCGAAGTGGGAACTCCCGAAGTCAACTTTCTAACTGTTCACAATGCATGAACTGACTTGAACGCCAAAGTAGTGACAGCGAGAGTATTAAGGTCAAGGTCGGGGAAATTGGGGGAATCCCTACTAATACGCATGCGCACGTTTCTATCAACATGGCAGTCAACGAAAATGGCAAGGCACGTGTGCCGCTCAAAAAGAAAGTAGACACGGAGGGGCGTTCTGCACCTTTTTCAGATGGTGAAATTGCTGTACTCTTGACAGAAGTGTTTTACGAAAAAACGGTTATTCTGTCCAAATTTCAGAACAGTCTAACTGTTAAACATAAAGACGCTGTCTGGTCCAAAATTGCCAAAGAAGTGTCGCTCTCTCTCTCTCTCTCTCTCTCTCTCTCTCTCTCTCTCTCTCTCTCTCTCTCTATATATATATATATATATTGTATACATATTTTAAAGTCCTTGAGTAATAAAGTTCGTTCTCTCTCTCTCTCTCTCTCTCTCTCTCTCTCTCTCTCTCTCTCTCTCTCTCTCTCTCTCTCTCTTACGACACACGCACACACAGACAAACGTACACTCATGCACATACTGACACTATGACACAAGTGACACTGACGGCACACATAAACACACACACACACCACACACTGCACACACACACACACACACGCGCGCGCTCGCGCGCACACATATACACACACACACGCACCCATACACGCACGCACACAGTCACAAACAAATAACCACACACTCACTGAAATTTCTCTGTATGAGATAATAAAGTATTCGTATTCGTATTCGTACTCTCTCTCACTTTCTCTCATTCTCTCTCAATCTACACTCATACACACACTGAAACTATGATGACACAAGTGACACGTCACACACACCCACACACACACATACACACACACACACACACACACACACACACACACACACACATACTCACCGTAGTGACACACATATATACACACGCGCGTACAGTTGAAAGTCAAGACATGATATGATTTTTTCAAAGCATAGGAAGGTTTCTTTTGCAAATGAATAAAATTAACACAGAGGCAAAACCCGGTTTTTGCAGCCGGAATGCAATTGCGGAGGCTTAAAAAGGAAAAGATTCATAAAAAAATATATAGCTCCCGGCGGAACTTGAACCCGGAGCGAATGAACGAGAGTCCGGAACGTTACCACTGCACTATGTTACTCGTGTAGAATAGAGGCATGATGAAAAAAGGCATTCTGAGTTATTCAGTCGTGCTGGTTTGAAAGCTCGCCATCTTCGCCGAATGACTCGAGCACGTTTTTTTCGGTCAGTAACTGATCGAACTGTCGCTTTTGAGTCACTCTGTTTTAAGCATTTCACCTAAATTAAAGGCACAGTGCAGCTCACAGCCTTCGTTTTGCGTTTTCGTTGCAGCTGAGTGCATTTACAGTTCAAAAATCCACCTATGGTAGTAAAACAAACCCAAAACTACCCAACGACGACATCTGTGAAGCTCGACAGTTTCTTGTTCACGCGAGTGCATAAATTAACCTAGTTATTACGTGGTGTACGCACAGATTCGTGACGTAAGCGTCGTCTGCTTTGATCATTGATGCCAAGATACACGATCAGATTCGCCAGTACGTTTGAGACGGACCGCCCGAAACTGACCACAAACCGACCGTGTAGCATGCGAACCGTACGTCTCACAAGCTTGATAGCACCCGTCTCGGCCCATCCGTTTGAAATACAGCAGGATCTATTCCGAACGGATCGCAAGGAACTTCCAGTTCCAGCCCCAGAGCGCACTTCAGTCGACACCCACTTTACAAATCATCAAATGGCGGTCAGTTCAGCATCAAAACTTGCCGATTCGGAACCGAAATATTTCATCAACCTGAATCTTGGCGAGGAGTTGGAATCTATGGAACCATGGAAGTAAAAACTACACAAACCAGCAACATCGGGACCTGTTCCTACTGTCCATGCAGCAGACGTGGGGTGAAATGAAAGGTAAGCGTCTGGATCTAGATTTGTTTGCATTCATGTATTGTAAGGTCTGTATCAAAGATGGTTTGTCTGTCTCTGTCTCTCTGCTTTCCTTGCTGTACGCTTTTGTCTTGAAGGCAAGTATGTAGATCTACATTTCTCTCCTGTTCCTGTCTCAAATCTGCCTTAGCCGAACTCTAGTTCTACGTTCAAAACATGTATCTACCTCTTGGCACATTGCCTCTTTTAGTTTTACAGTGTAAAATTATCTGACAACTTCAGTCTATCATACTGTAATCAATGTGTCATCTGTTTGGGAAAATGCTGTCAGTTTCAGAGTCTAGTGATGTGTTGATTACCCTACCGTAAATTGCGTAGTTGAAATGATAGAGAAAAACAAAACGCAGCAGCAACGATCATTTTTCATGACTGTAGCATTCAGTCTTTATGCTCTTGGTTTAAATCAAATTTAGCTTAGTCACGAACACAAAGCAAATAGTGGCTGACTCAGTCACTGGGGTATTCTCATAAGAAGGCTCTCTTGCCTTGAAATTACCAAACAATAACACACACACGCACTCATTGCCAACCAAAAAAACCGCACACGCACACACACTGTGACCCGCACATGCATACTGTGAGACACACACACGCACATACCGTCACACACACACACACACACACACACACACACACAGCCATACGCATGCACAGAGAAAGAGGGAGAGAGATGACAAATGAAATACTAATTTTGCTTTGCTGCTTTTATTTCCTCCAGTTAATGCCATCAAGACAAACAACAATCCTTCGTAATAAAGGACTTGACAGGGACAGATGACATCTACACTCCAAAGTGAAAGTACTTGCAAGAGCATTTAATTCTTCTGCCTGTCAGTGTCATCAAGAAACAACCTTCAGCCACAAATCGGGTAAGCTTGACACCAGCCTGTATGCTGTAGCTTCAAAAACCTGTTCAATTTACAGATCTAACAATAAAAATAGATCAATATTGGTGGGAGTGGAGATTGATGTATGCTTTGGCCTTGGGTGTGTGTGTTGGGGGGGGGGGGGGGGAGGTATGATACATATACCAGACATTTAAAATCAAGTGAGCTTACTGTACACCATGTAAACAAGGTATGTGTAACAGGGGCGGATCAGTTGCTTTGTAAGGGGGGGGGCACTTTGAATTGAAAGTGAATGTGATGGGCGCGAAGCACCCGAATTTGCCAGGGGGGTCCGGGGGCATGCCCCCCCTGAAAAATTGTTTGCCCAAAGAAGCAAAATGGTGCCATCTGGTGCCATTTGAACTTAGAAATGGTCATAGAATCAGCATAGAAAAATCTTTTTTTTTTCTTCTTCTTTTTTTTTTCAGGGGGGGGGGGGGGGGCACGTGCCCCCTGTGCCCCCCCCCCTCGTCCGCCCCTGTGTAAAACCTTTTCAGTCCATCATCATTCCGTCTGGAGCTGTGGTTTGAACCATGTGTTCCGTTTGTACCATTGTGACCAGGTGGGCATCGCCACCCATTAGGCATAATGCAATCACACTCACTCACTTGGTTGTGGGGAAAAAACTCATTACCAACAACCACATGAACAGTTGCATTGTGCAAGTCTGGAAGATATCTGGCAGGGGGAATGTTCAGTGTATTTTGATTTATTAGGTGTGAATGTTGAACGTTTGTATCACTGTTCCTTAAATTCACATCCATGTCAAACATCACACAAAGATAATGAGCGTCAATGATAGCAAGAAAAATAGCGGAATAAAAAAGCAAATAGACTTTAGAAATATAATATTACATAATTAATAAGAAAAGAGATGTATATGTATTCTTTTTATATAAATTTGAAATGGGCTGTGTGACTGTCTACTGTGCTTTCTTTTTATATTTAGTCAAGTTTTGTTATATTTAGTCAAGTTTTGACTAAATATTTTAACATCGAGGGGGAATCGAAACGAGGGTCGTGGTGTATGTGCGTGTGTCTGTGTGTCTGTGTGTGTGTGTAGAGCGATTCAGACTAAACTACTGGACCGATCTTTATGAAATTTGACATGAGAGTTCCTGGGTATGAAATCCCCGAACGTTTTTTTCATTTTTTTTATAAATGTCTTTGATGACGTCATATCCGGC
Organism: Littorina saxatilis; assembly: GCF_037325665.1. Taxonomy (NCBI): domain Eukaryota; kingdom Metazoa; phylum Mollusca; class Gastropoda; order Littorinimorpha; family Littorinidae; genus Littorina; species Littorina saxatilis. Next base: position 15,963 of record NW_027125782.1, read on the forward strand.
TTTTCGTGAAAGTTGAGGCGGCACTGTCACGCCCTCATTTTTCAACCAAATTGGTTCAAATTTTGGTCAAGTAATCTTCGACGAAGCCCGGGGTTCGGTATTGCATTTCAGCTTGGTGGCTTAAAAATTAATTAATGACTTTGGTCATTAAAAATCGGAAAATTGTAAAAAAAAATAAAAATTTATAAAACGATCCCAATTTACGTTTATCTTATTCTCCATCATTTGCTGATTCCAAAAACATATAAATATGTTATATTCGGATTAAAAACAAGCTCTGAAAATTAAATATATAAAAATTATTATCAAAATTAAATTGTCCAAATCAATTTAAAAATACTTTCATCTTATTCCTTGTCGGTTCCTGATTCCAAAAACATATAGATATGATATGTTTGGATTAAAAACACGCTCAGAAAGTTAAAACAAAGAGAGGTACAGAAAAGCGTGCTATCCTTCTTAGCGCAACTACTACCCCGCTCTTCTTGTCAATTTCACTGCCTTTGCCATGAGCGGTGGCCTGACGTTGCTACGAGTAAAATGGCATTGCGTTCAGTTTCATTCTGTGAGTTCGACAGCTACTTGACTAAATATTGTATTTTCGCCTTACGCGACTTGTTTTTCTTTATTCTATTTTTTTTTAAAGATACATTCAACACAGTCTTTTGTGTTTGATGTTATTGTAATACTATATATATATGAAAGTAAAAGAAGTAAAAACATGTTAAAAAAAACAAAACAAACACAAATTTGATCAACTGTTCTTGAAGCTCAAAGTGTCACGGGTCGACACACACGCAGTTAGGAAACAGCCACAAGTCTTCTGTAATGACTTCCACTTCGGCCTGTGTGTGCGAAGCACCTGCAAAACACACACACACACACACACACACACACACACACACACACACACACAGACAAGTTTATTTGCATGTTTACATTGTTTTTGAAATCGTTTAAACATGTTCCTCTATGTATGTTTCAGGATGACACATTTGACAACAAAGAAGATAAGTTCTCAAAGTTGATCTGGATTACCTGCACAACGACCGTGAAATCAAAAAAGGGGGGCGGGGGGGGGGGGGGGGGGGGGGTGGGCACGGAGCCTCTGGGCCCTTCCCAACACGACCCTGAACAACCTTAACCAAGAACCAGTTTTGGATGACGACCCTATACTAGGCGGATCACCCGAATTTGGGCCATCGGCTGCTGATGTCAACACATCTTCAGAGAAGGTTCAAGACCCAAAACGTGTGTGGCAACAAAGGACACAAATACAAAGAAAAGGTTGGAAAACCAAGAGGCTGTGTGCTGAGGAATATTAGCTCTGTGCTGCAAAAGAGATTAAAGGCACATTCCTTCTCGTGAAAACAGTTCTATCCTTGGCACAAAGCTTTAATTGACGGTGGGGTTTTGCTGACTCGTCGAAGACGACCCATTTGGAACTTCGTAAGGAATTTCATGGCGTGGGTCGTGTACGATGCATACTCTGCAAAGAGGCGGCAAAACGTTTATCCCCATTCGGATTGCGTGGATCATGTACGACCCAAGCTTTTTACGTTGACTCCTTATTTGGAAGGTATGGGTCATACACGACCCACATCATCCGGACTGTGTAGTCCAACACATGATCTGGTGAAGGCTAGGAGAGTATGCCTTCAGACCAGACGGACATAAGTGCAACAACAGAACCCATCACAACATGGGCCATGAATCCAGTAAATGAACTCAAATTAGTGCACCCCCCCCCCCCCCCCCCCCCCCCCCTTTCAAATAGAACAATCAAATCTGCATCTAAATCAGTCATTGTCAGTGTTGTTCACATATCTTGTCTAACATGGACGCTATGGCATGCTTAAGCGGTGTAGGTGTCTATCCTCTCGGCAGGCATAAAAGGCAGTTTTTGGAGCTGTTTAAGCGGGTAATGAGACCAAAAAAATTATACATCTGAGTAACTCACAAACCCATTCAGCATGGGTGGGAGCCCAACATATTGCCAGGACTAAACATTTTGGAAGGCCGGGGTCCAGGGGCCGCTAAGGCTCCAGCGGGGTGCAGGGGCAGCGCCCTTGTTGGGGGGTCTAGGGTGGCAGCTAGTGCCCCCCAGCCGAAAATGAATTTTAGCATTATACTTTATGGGGAGGGTTTACGTGGCCTCTCCTGACTAAATCTTATAACAAACAAGTTTTTTTTAGAGATGCATAATATATATTTGTAACTGACCAGCTGAAAATGAATTTTAGTAATTCAAGAGGGGCTATTAGTATTCTATTAGAGCCTCTCCCAGGTTTAAAACTGAAAACAGCTACCACAAAAATTAAAATGGGGGGGGGGGGGGGGGGGAGAGGATGTGTAAGAATGCACAAAATCAAAAACCTCTATACTTGAATTTGGTGTTTGGTTGCACCACTCTTGCTAGGGGGTCTACAAAAACAAGTTGTATACACATTTCAAGAAGGGTTTTAGAAGCATCTCCTCGCCTAAAGTTAAACAAAAACTTAAAATTGGAGATGCACAACATTTAAAAAAATCTTGTAAACTTGAAGGTATTTGGAAGTATCCAGCTGAAAATGAATTTTAGCAATGCAATACTTTATTTGAGCCTCTTCTGACTCTGAAAACAGCACACAATTTTGTTTGTTTAAAAAATATTATTGTTTTTTTTTAAATGAATGCATAAAATCAAAAACCTCTATACTTGAATGTGTTTAGTTGTATCACTCTTGCTAGGGGGTCTACAAAAACAAGTGGTACACATTTGAAGAAGAGTTTTAGAAGCATCTCCTTAAAGTTAAACAAAAACTTTAAATTGGAGCTGCAAAAAATTAAAAATTCTTGTAAACTTGAAGGTATTTGGAACTAACCAGATGAAAATAAATGTTAGCAAATCAAGAGGTGCTATTTGAGCCTCTCCTGGCTTAAAGGCACAGTAAGCCTCCCGTAAACCATCACAGATACGGTCAGGCTTTTACACACAGTACAAACACCCTTTCATTTAAACACTCACCGATTGAGAACATCCTAGGTGCCCTCCGTAAAGAGCGAACAATTTTCAAAGAATTTATTTTTGCGTGGTTTATCTTACCCCTGAGCCATCGTGAACCCGTGTGATCCAGTTTCCCTTTTTCACAATGTAGTCGTCAGTTAGTCATTTGAATGGGACTCGATGTGAGCTTATCTACAATAGCACGTTTTTATGCACGAAACAAACGGCTGTGGTTCACAAGAACTCTAGCGATGGCTTTTGACTGTTGAGAGGAACGGCGATATGCACTGTAAACCGTCGTCTGCTACGACCCTTGCGTGACCCTGCTTCCGGGTTTGTACTGATCTTGTCTTGATGAAAAAATAATTCTTTTATGATTAAAGAATGTGTAACAAGCTGTCAATCTATTATTTAGATTTTAAAAGTTAGGTCTAGCGCAAAAACGCACCTTGGTCCAAAAACATTTTAATAATCATCGATTAACGGCTATCGCCAGTTTACATCGATAGAATCAGACCCGAAGGGAAGTAACTCAATTTTTGACCTGAGTTCAGGATGGGTACAAAAAGTGTTCGAGACAATCTGCAAAATTAATTCTTTAACAAGAAGAGCAAACGCTCGATCGAGTCACTTTCGCAGTTCTGAATATTATATGAGGCATCAGATGGACAGGAAGAAATTGCTATTCACAACACAATGAGTCACGTTCACATAAAATTTGAGCCCGGTCACTTTTATAGTTTCCGAGAAAAGCCCAACGTTAAGTTGTGTGTTGCCGAACAGAAAAGGCTAGTTATCTCCCTTGTTTTTCTGATAACGTTCGTAAAAGGCTACAGATGTAAATACTTTGATGTAAAGAATAATCCTACAAAGTTTCAATCACATCCGATGAACTTTGTCAAAGATATAAAATGTCTAATTTTTCCTTTGACGCTGACCTGTGACCTTGAAAAAGGTCAAAGGTCAACGAAACCATCGTTAAAGTGTAGAGGTCATTGGAGGTCACGACTAAACAAAATATGAGCCCGATCGCTTTGATAGTTTCCGAGAAAAGTCCAACGTTAAGGTGGTGTCTACGGACGGCCGGCCGGCCGGCCGGACAGACTAACACTGACCGATTACATAGAGTCACTTTTTCTCAAGTGACTCAAAAACTGCTTGCTCTTTACGTAGGGCACCTAGAATGTTCCCGTTTGGTGAGTGTTCAAATGGAAGCATGTTTGTACTGTGTGTAAAGGCCTGACAGTATCTGTGATGGTTTACGGGAGGCTTACTGTCCGGGCGTGATTTCCGGTATCAGTTGAATAAAGTTCATAACAGCCGTCCAGCACCAAAACGAGGCGCCATTTGTAGAGGACCAAGTCCACGAAAATAAATTCTTTGAACATTTCTCACGCTCGACAGAAAACATCCAGGATGTTCCCGTTCGGTGAGCGTTCAAATGGAAGTATGCTTGTACTGTATGCAGACGCTCGGGGAGCTCTGTGATGGTTTACGGGAGGCTTACTGTGCCTTTAACAACAAAAATAGCACACCATTTTTTTTTTCTTTGGGGGGGGGGGGGGTGGGGGGGAGTAAATTAATGCTTAATATAAAAAATGTTTACCGCATTAAAGAAAAATCGCCTAGCTAACAAAAAATTAGACAAACACAGAAAATAACAGTCACCTCCCTTGTATTTCAAATTTTTACATGTAGCTTATGATTTTATCATTACAGGTGGTATATATATTCTCAAATAATTGTTTAACCATAGCTTGAACCAAATGAGAAACAAGTTTAAAGTCAGTTTGCTTCAATTGAACACCTTAAAAGGGCTAACTGCTCAGGTTAAAAAAGAATAAGGTTTAGACAAAAACAGAAACCACCAGAGTTATATCCCTTGCTAATGCCATACACAGTCTTCTGATGCTGCTTTTCAATTCATTTCAGGAGTTATATTTCAAAATGATTGTTGAATCATAGCTTCAATTAAAAGAGAAATATGTTTATTTAATTTTAAGTCTGTTTCACTTGCTAACTTTCTAAAGGGCTCAATGCATCAGAAGCTAAATTATACCGCTGGTTCATAGATCAGGAATGCAAGTTTTCTGTTCCACAGCACTGAAGGTTTGTGAATCCCTGCAATAGGAGAATATAAAGATGTGGGTGAGCCGAGTTTACAAATAGCAACTATGATGCCACATTCCCCTGGATGACATGACATGACATTGCTGCCCCCTGTTAGTCACTCTGACATGGTGAAAGGTGGCTGACCTGGCACAACTACATCTCACATGAACCCAGTGTAAACAACAGCTGCCAGGGATTAACAAAAAAAAGGTATAAAAAAAAAATCCGTCTCCGAGGGAAGAAATCCCACCCCTGGCATTGCCTTCAAACTTTCGGATGTTTGTGCTAACACATGTCGTAAAGTGCATACTGAGTTTCAAGTTGTTTGAGACATTTAATAGGTCTGCTGTTATTTGTCATGTCAGAAACAAATTAAATTGACGGTAGGTTTTTTGCTGACTCATCGAAAAAAATGATTTGTTGAAATCTTCAAAAACAATGACAGATGCGCCACATACTCACATTTCATGTACATATTTTATCAGACATGGGTGGTATGAGGATTTCAACGCGAAAGTACTTTTTAAGAAGTTGACTCATTCCGAGCGCTGAGCGCAAATGTCGGCCTACGCCTAGCAACGCTCACTGCCGACACACTTAACTGATCAATGGCTCTTGAAAAAGCATTTTTCAAGAATTTGTGTGTGCGTTTAAACAAGTGCGCTGTAAACAGGCAATGTTAAAACTGTTTTCAATTTAAAGGTAAATTGAAGGTTTCATTTTTTCTAAATGCATGCTAATTTTTACATTTAGTCAAGTTTTGACTAAATGTTTTAACATAGAGGGGGGAATCGAGACGAGGGTCGTGGTGTATGTGTGTCTGTCTGTCTGTCTGTCTGTCTGTCTGTCTGTCTGTCTGTGTGTAGAACAATTCAGACTAAACTACTGGACCGATCTTTATGAAATTTGACATGAGAGTTCCTGGGTATGATATCCTCAGACGTTTTTTTATTTTTTTGATAAATGTCTTTGATGACGTCATATCCGGCTTTTCGTGAAAGTTGAGGCGGCACTGTCACGCTCTCATTTTTCAACCAAATTGGTTGAAATTTTGGTCAAGTAATCTCCGACGAAGCCCGGACTTCGGTATTGCATTTCAGCTTGGTGGCTTAAAAGTTAATTAATGACTTTGGTCATTAAAAATCTGAAAATTGTAAAAAAAATATTTTTTTCATAAAAACGATCCAAATTTACGTTCATCTTATTCTCCATCATTTTCTGATTCCAAAAACATATAAATATGTTATATTTGGATTAAAAACAAGCTCTGAAAATTAAAAATATAAAAATTATGATCAAAATTAAATTTTCGAAATCAATTTAAAAACACTTTCATCTTATTCCTTGTCGGTTCCTGATTCCAAAAACATATAGATATATGTTTGGATTGAAAACACGCTCAGAAAGTTAAAACGAAGAGAGGTACAGAAAAGCGTGCTATCCTTCTCAGCGCAACTACTACCCCGCTCTTCTTGTCAATTTCACTGCCTTTGCCATGAGCGGTGGACTGACGATGCTACGAGTATACGGTCTTGCTGCGTTGCATTGCGTTCAGTTTCATTCTGTGAGTTCGACAGCTACTTGACTAAATGTTGTATTTTCGCCTTACGCGACTTGTAATTTGTTTCTGTTCAATCGGACAGGGTACCTCTTTATTATCAAAATTCTTTCTGGTATGTCGCATAACATCAATCAATCAATCAATGAGGCTTATATCACGCATATTCCGTGGGTACAGTTCTAGGCGCTCTGCAGTGATGCCGTGTGAGATGAAATTTTATACGGCCAGTAGATTGCAGCCATGTCGGCGCATATTTACCTTTCACGGCCTTATTCCAAGTCACACGGGTATGGTAGACAATTATTAACTGTGCCTAAGCAATTTTCCCAGGAAAGACCCTTTTGTCAATCGTGGGATCTTTAACGTGCACACCCAATGTAGTATACACAGGGGGTGGTTCGGACACCGAAGAGAGTCTGCACACAAAGTTGACTCTGTGAAATAAATTTCCGCCGAACCTGGGATCGAACTCGCGCTGACAGCGGCCAACTGAATACAAATCCAGCGTGCTACCAACTGAGCTATATCCCCGCCCCTAACAGCAGAACTAATACGTATCTCTAATGACTTGGTATTTCGTGTGTAGTTTACGACATGTGTTTGCACAAATCCCCGTATTCGTAAGTTTGAAGGCAATGCTTTGCGAGTTACTCAAATGTACCATTTTTTTTGTCTCATTACCCGCTAAAACGGCTTCAAAAACTGCCTTTTATGCCTGCCGAGAGGATTGACGCCTACACCGCTCAGCATGCCATAGCGTCCTTGTTAGACAAGATATGTGAACAACACTGACTGATTTGGATGCAGATTTGATTGTACTGTCTAAGGACATGCTAAACATGTTTCGATTTAGTTCTGATTTTTTAGATTTTTTGATCGCGGGAACCTTGATTTTGCGAATTCGATTTTGGGATGTGTCTGTGTTGTAGGTTCCACTGTATTGACACTACCTCATGTAAACTCAATCTGTTTTGTGAACAAGGTATGGGAATTAATTAACTTTTCAGTGATATATTTGGTTTTACAATCAACAGCCTCATGAGAAAGATCTGACCTCAAACGCATCTGTGTAGTTTTTCTTATGACGAGTAGTGTATACGTTTCAAAAACAGAAAAGTAGAAATGTGGGGTTCTTATCTGATATGAAATAAGAAAGCATGTATTGCACAGGTTGACACCGCAAAATGCAACCCACAAAAATGCTAATTACTGATACAGCCTTCCGCCGAATTACTTCATATTTGGTTTACATCAATTTCAGCTTATGCAAGGCCTGTCCACAAAGTGGCAAATCTGTAGGTGTGATTTTTTTGCAACAGATATTTTATATTTTATATTTCTTTCTTTATTCTTATCATAATTGCATATTGCATTCAATTAAGTCAAGTGCATTCTTTAGTTTCAGTCACACTGAGACAGCAATTTTGTCATAACATCTTTTGACCATGGGATAAAGTTCTACACGAGTGAATTCTGAGAACTTTAAAAAGGCAAAATCTTTAAACCAAGTACCTCTCAGGCTCTGCGGCTGATATGTCTCATACTCCAGGAGTAGACGGATGCACCTTTAGTCCATAAGCAAATGCACCAGGTGTTGATGTTGTCATACCAGAAGTCCCAGGTATATAGGCTGACCACCGTGGCTAAAAATTATTCAGGTCAATCATTTTTAGATCGTTAAGTACACTGAACCTAAAATAACACTGACAGACAGTACATGTACATAATAGATCCAAGGTACATGTATATACAAATTAGGAAAGAAGTCGTACAATGTCATTGAGAATATCACCGAGTCTGATAATGAAATTAATTCAGCATTAATTTGCTCCACCTGTACTAACTTATCATAGTTATGAAACAAGTAAACAGGCAACAAGTATTGTTGTGTTTAAGGCAAGATTATATTCATAAAGTAACAAACAGCATACATATTGTATCGAGAAAACAAAGAAACTTCACAATCAACGTTTTCCCCATAAACCTGTTTTGGAATCGATCAATCTTCAATTGCACAATAAGATGGATTGCAACTGTCTTTTTTTCATCGTTTACAGATCATATAAACTATCAACTGACTGACCTATTACTTTGTTTGGCTTTTTCATAAATAATAAATACACTTCATGTATAACAAATTGCATGCATTCCTGATTTTGTGTGTGGATGTGAGACCATGCATGGGGATTTTTATTCTGTGTGTACTATTAACTGCTGGATATAAACATACAACTACCTGCTTATAGAAGTTAGATCAAGAGAAGAAGCACCACCTGCCTGTGTTCTGCTTGGCACAGTTGCAGTATGAACGTAGCCTCAATGCTGATTCACAAAATGTAAAACATAAATAAAATGAGCAATTAAAAAAAATGTACAATACTTTCAAAAACACAATGCATATATTATTATTGGCGGGGATATAGCTCAGTTGGTAGCGCGCTGGATTTGTATTCAGTTGGCCGCTGTCAGCGTGAGTTCGATCCCAGGTTCGGCGGAAATTTATTTCACAGAGTCAACTTTGTGTGCAGACTCTCTTCGGTGTCCGAACCTCCCCCCGTGTACACTACATTGGGTGTGCACGTTAAAGATCCCACGATTGACAAAAGGGTCTTTCCTGGGAAAATTGCTTAGGCACAGTTAATAATTGTCTACCTATACCCGTGTGACTTGGAATAATAGGCCGTGAAAGGTAAATATGCGCCGAAATGGCTGCAATCTACTGGCCGTATAAAATTTCATCTCACACGGCATCACTGCAGAGCGCCTAGAACTGTACCCACGGAATATGCGTGATATAAGACTCATATAAGACTCATTGATTGATTGATTGATTATTATGTCCAATAAAATAATCATTTAAAAACCTCATGAAAAAAACACAAACCAACACCCACAGGGCCTAACAGACAGAGCCACAAACACCAAGGGCACACACACACACACATGTACAGTGTACACATGCACACACAGGTACACACGCATGTATGTATGGGTGCATGGTCCGAGGGGCATTAAGCCTGACCAATACAAACAAGAAGGGCAAAGCCCATACGACTCACATGCTTTACACATTTTTCCTACCAAAATACATGTGACCTTGACCCAAGGTCAAGGTCATCCAAGGTCATGCAACACAAAGCTGTTAATTCAAGACATAGGAAGTACAATGGTGCTTATTGGCTCTTTCTACCATGAGATATGGTCACTTTTAGTGGTTCACTACCTTATTTTGGTCACATTTCATAAGGGTCAAAGTGACCTTGACCTTGATCATATGTGACCAAATGTGTCTCATGATGAAAGCATAACATGTGCCCCACATAATTTTTAAGTTTGAAACAGTTATCTTCCATAGTTCAGGGTCAAGGTCACTTCAAAATATGTATACAATCCAACTTTGAAGAGCTCCTGTGACCTTGACCTTGAAGCAAGGTAAACCAAACTGGTATCAAAAGATGGGGCTTACTTTGCCCTATATATCATATATAGGTGAGGTATTGAATCTCAAAAACTATAGAGAAAATGGGAAAAATGGGAAAAATAGCTGTTTTTTAGGCAACATTTATGGCCCCTGCGACCTTGACCTTGAAGCAAGGTCAAGATGCTATGTATGTTTTTTGGGGCCTTGTCATCATACACCATCTTGCCAAATTTGGTACTGATAGACTGAATAGTGTCCAAGAAATATCCAACGTTAAAGTTTTCCGTACGGACGTCCGGACGGACAGACGTCCGGACGGACAGACGTCCGGACGGACAGACGTCCGGACGGACGACTCGGGTGAGAACATAGACTCACCTTTGCTTCGCATGTGAGTCAAAAAATGGACAAACTTTGGCCGATTTAGGCGAATACTCTTTGGACATTTGGCCGATAGGGACATGACAGTTTCGAATAAAGTAAAAATAAATCGGCGATTGGCAGAAGGGCCGACCCAAACGACATCCCTTCTGTGATAATACTGTTATAGACTGTATTTTAACACCATAATATTCCAAAGGGAGTAGAAAAAAAAGTACAGTGATACCTGCGGTGAAAGGACAAAAATGTACCTGCAATGCAGGGGGCCTGTCATAACAGGTATAATCTGGTAGAGATAATAGAAAAAGGACAATATTAGGTGTCCTTTGAAGGGAGGTGTCCTCTCATCGCAGGGGCCAACCATCACAGGTAACACCAGAATAACAAATCTCTTACAGAATCGCTGTCAATGTGATGTTGGGATCATAATCAGGATCATCTAGTCCTCCTGATCCTCTCCAGACTCAACTGTAACTTCAATTGTGAGGCTAACCAAAGAAAAACAATATCAGTTAAAATTACACAAGCTATTAGGGCTCTAAAAACAAAAAAATAAGGTGCGTGAAACAACATAAAACATTTAGTCAGTCGTTACCAAACTAAAAGATCAACATCACAAACCATGAGTCATTGCTGAGACTACATTTAAATAGTCTCGGGTAACCATCCCCAAAGACTGAGATGGGTCAAGCCTGCAGTCTCCGCAAAGCATGCGACCATAGCACCTGTACACCTCACTTTCGCTCGCAGTTCAATATGTGAAAAAACAGCTCCTGTCAATCTGGTACAGCACAGCAAACCATGTGGTATTCTCTATGTGTTTTAAAACTAACATGCACTCACTTGCTTTAGGTAGTACAAATTGTGTAAAGCCATGGGAAACATGTTATCAACTCTTAGTCTTAGATCCACTACACTTTTCAATTAGTACTACCATTAGTGTAGCTGTCTTGAGCTGCTACCCATAACAATTAAATGCTGAAAGCTAATGATTGAGGGAAAACTAAGATAATTAAGTAAGATTAATGAATGGGTACATGTGTCACAAAGATCGAGCCCCTATACCTACAATAGTCAAAGCAGTTTCTGAACATTCCAATAATGACCTGAAAGATAATTACACAATGCACAATTTATTGCTTATTGGAATCTGCAGAATTAACCAGTTCCTGACAGAAAACAGAAAAACTTATTTGAAGAATTTATCATTCACTCAATGAGAATGAGATAGTTTTGGCCAAGCAGGATCGACACACAGAGTTCAAGAAAATAGAAAAGGAATATATTTGTTCTGATCAATCATAAATGAAACAAATCCCAATACCCATTTGTAACCATAAAAGGATTTTATCATACACAGAAATTTGCAGTATTCACATTAATCAACTTTATTTTATAAATATTGTTTTAATACGTATACAACAAACAGCATGTGTTTTGAACACACCCACACAATATTTATCAAAGAAAAACAACTCACTCTAGTGGGTCAATGAAAGACTGAGATAGCTCTTTCTGCTTCACAGTCCTGCCAGCTCTTGATCCATGAAACTTCTTGTCGCTGAAAGCAGCATATAATGTTAACTAATCAACAGTTCTCTCCTGCAAATCCAACTACAATACAGCAGTCCCTCTCATGAACGGACACCCTTGGGCCAAGCAAAACTGTCCGTACATTGCAGGTGTCCGGTCACGGGAGGGGTGACCACACCACCCCCTCCCCCATACACTCACACAGAGACACACAAACAACAGGATTGAGTCTATGATAATCACTTCTTGTGGCTACTAAACAATAACAATAAACTCCTAATACTTCTTTAAACGTTCTGTAAAAAGGATTTGTATGAAAAGTGTTGAAAAGAAGAGATAAAATAAATCCTCAAGGCAGTGAACACACTCACCATGCACTGACATACGAAAGCAGCCACACAAACACAGCACAGAGGAGCGTGTGCAGATGCTTTGCAAGAATAAGCTTGAAAAAATAAGTTTGAATAAATAGCAGCAGATAGAGCTGCATGTCATAATCATGTAATTTATATTTTTCTTGTCTAGTCTGGCTTTATTGACTGCATGCCGATCATGTGGCATGGCAGTGACTTTTCACTCTTCAGTCGGAAATACACTGTACATAACACAGCTCCCATTCTCCCTCACTAATGCCTACCCCAAGCCGTGACAACTGATGCTTGGAAATTGTGTGGAAGAGTACACCTCTCTATTTCTCTCCAATGCTCTTCCTGCTGATATGCAGTGACACCGGACACCCCACAGAGTTTAGCCAGCTAACCCTCCACCCCCCCCCCCCCTTCCTCTCTCTCTCTCCCTCCCTCCAGCCATGTACTGTTGGGGGCTGTGGCCAGAGAGGCCAGCTGCACTGTTCACTCAGAGCAAAACCAGTTGACAGTGTCGTAACTTTTGACAAAGCAAGACAACTGAAGGGTTCATAGATTAGGCAACCGACTCACTGGTCAAGGCTGAGGGGAAACAAGAGTATCTTGTCAATGAAAGAGGTTAGGCCTACACACAGACACTGAGAACTGTGGCCGGTTTTTCACTCACTTTCGCTCAGGACCTTCATCGACTGTGGTTTCTGTTGTTTACGTCCAACAGACAAGAATAAAGAGCTCAGTGCAGTTTCATGTTGGCATCTTCGCATGTACTCCACTCCTGACCAAAACTACCCCCCCTCCTCAGTGATGGGTACACGTGCACTCAAGTTATCAGTGACTGTCATCACGCCATTGCGGCTGTGATCTTTGTACCAAGAACCGGACTGCTCTGTTATCGATTTTGTTGTGGTGAAAATTTGACGATGGTCTGTCCGTACATTGGAGGTATGACCTGCTGTTGGGACCGAAAATGAGTGTCCGCGTCCACGTTTTGCAGGTGTCCGTTTAAGGGGGGGCAAATATAGAAGGAAAACACTCCGTGCCGAGCAAATGTGTCCGTACATGTCAGGTGTCCGCTCACGCCGGGGGCCGTACATTGCAGGGACTGCTGTACCACTATACTTTAACTCTAGTCTAAGTGAAACCATTTCTCAGAATATTTGTTATTTCACGCAGCTTTCTTCATTATTTTCTGATGATCTAGACACAGATAGTGACACATATTTTCAAACATGGAAAAATACAAAATATGAATTATGTAACAAGCAAGCTCACCCTCTTCTCAGAACACCCTGGTCACCATCATCATTTCAATGCTTGTTAATCTACAACTGCCACAACGTCCTACTAAAAAAAGACACGATGTATACGTGATATACGTTAGGCGTGAGGCATGATATTCTATGGCCCAGCAGCCTGAGCTTAATTGTTATCGTTTACAAATCATAATATTATTTAGTATCAACTAACTGTTTGGCTTTTACACCAATAACAAACACACTTCCATATTCATATATCTCATAACTATAAATATAATTATGACTTTTTTTGTACTATTTATTTTATTGATAATTTAAAACATACAACTACCTGCTGAGATCAAAAGAAGTACCGCCTGCCTGTGTTCTGCTTGGCATTGTTGCTGTAGCCTCAATGCTGATTCACAAAATAAGAAAAATTAA